>NW_026525372.1:0-260435 GCF_943734705.1 Anopheles coustani
GGTAGGAATCACGTAAAAAGTGTTTTGAACCACCTTCGACGGTGTTTGGATGTGGTAGGAATCACGTAAAAAGTGTTTTGAACCACCTTCGACGGTGTTTGGATGTGGAAGGAATCACGTAAAAAGTGTTTTGAACCACCTTCGATGGTGTTTGGATGTGGTAGGAATCACGTAAAAAGTGTTTTGAACCACCTTCGACGGTGTTTGGATGTGGTAGGAATCACGTAAAAAGTGTTTTGAACCACCTTCGATGGTGATTGGATGTGGCAGGAATCACGTAAAAAGTGTTTTGAACCACCTTCGACGGTGTTTGGATGTGGTAGGAATCACGTAAAAAGTGTTTTGAACCACCTTCGATGGTGTTTGGATGTGGCAGGAATCACGTAAAAAGTGTTTTGAACCACCTTCGACGGTGTTTGGATGTGGTAGGAATCACGTAAAAAGTGTTTTGAACCACCTTCGATGGTGTTTGGATGTGGCAGGAATCACGTAAAAAGTGTTTTGAACCACCTTCGACGGTGTTTGGATGTGGCAGGAATCACGTAAAAAGTGTTTTGAACCACCTTCGACGGTGTTTGGATGTGGAAGGAATCACGTAAAAAGTGTTTTGAACAACCTTCGATGGTGTTTGGATGTGGTAGGAATCACGTAAAAAGTGTTTTGAACCACCTTCGACGGTGTTTGGATGTGGAAGGAATCACGTAAAAAGTGTTTTGAACCACCTTCGACGGTGTTTGGATGTGGAAGGAATCACGTAAAAAGTGTTTTGAACCACCTTCGATGGTGTTTTGATGTGGTAGGAATCACGTAAAAAGTGTTTTGAACCACCTTCGACGGTGTTTGGATGTGGAAGGAATCACGTAAAAAGTGTTTTGAACCACCTTCGATGGTGTTTGGATGTGGTAGGAATCACGTAAAAAGTGTTTTGAACCACCTTCGACGGTGTTTGGATGTGGAAGGAATCACGTAAAAAGTGTTTTGAACCACCTTCGACGGTGTTTGGATGTGGTAGGAATCACGTAAAAAGTGTTTTGAACCACCTTCGACGGTGTTTGGATGTGGTAGGAATCACGTAAAAAGTGTTTTGAACCACCTTCGATGGTGTTTGGATGTGGCAGGAATCACGTAAAAAGTGTTTTGAACCACCTTCGACGGTGTTTGGATGTGGCAGGAATCACGTAAAAAGTGTTTTGAACCACCTTCGATGGTGTTTGGATGTGGCAGGAATCACGTAAAAAGTGTTTTGAACCACCTTCGATGGTGTTTGGATGTGGCAGGAATCACGTAAAAAGTGTTTTGAACCACCTTCGATGGTGTTTGGATGTGGTAGGAATCACGTAAAAAGTGTTTTGAACCACCTTCGATGGTATTTGGATGTGGAAGGAATCACGTAAAAAGTGTTTTGAACCACCTTCGATGGTGTTTGGATGTGGAAGGAATCACGTAAAAAGTGTTTTGAACCACCTTCGATGGTGTTTGGATGTGGAAGGAATCACGTAAAAAGTGTTTTGAACCACCTTCGATGGTGTTTGGATGTGGTAGGAATCACGTAAAAAGTGTTTTGAACCACCTTCGACGGTGTTTGGATGTGGAAGGAATCACGTAAAAAGTGTTTTGAACCACCTTCGATGGTGTTTGGATGTGGTAGGAATCACGTAAAAAGTGTTTTGAACCACCTTCGATGGTATTTGGATGTGGTAGGAATCACGTAAAAAAAGTTTTGAACCACCTTCGATGGTATTTGGATGTGGTAGGAATCACGTAAAAAGTGTTTTGAACCACCTTCGATGGTGTTTGGATGTGGTAGGAATCACGTAAAAAGTGTTTTAACCACCTTCGATGGTATTTGGATGTGGTAGGAATCACGTAAAAAGTGTTTTGAACCACCTTCGACGGTGATTTGATGTGGTAGGAATCACGTAAAAAGTGTTTTGAACCACCTTCGATGGTGTTTGGATGTGGTAGGAGTCACGTAAAAAGTGTTTTGAACCACCTTCGATGGTATTTGGATGTGGTAGGAATCACGTAAAAAGTGTTTTAACCACCTTCGATGGTATTTGGATGTGGTAGGAATCACGTAAAAAGTGTTTTGAACCACCTTCGACGGTGATTTGATGTGGTAGGAATCACGTAAAAAGTGTTTTGAACCACCTTCGATGGTGTTTGGATGTGGTAGGAATCGCGTAAAAAGTGTTTTGAACCACCTTCGATGGTATTTGGATGTGGTAGGAATCACGTATAAAGTGTTTTGAAACACCTTCGATGGTATTTGGATGTGGTAGGAATCACGTAAAAAGTGTTTTGAACCACCTTCGATGGTGTTTGGATGTGGTAGGAGTCACGTAAAAAGTGTTTTGAACCACCTTCGATGGTGTTTGGATGTGGTAGGAGTCACGTGAAAAGTGTTTTGAACCACCTTCGATGGTATTTGGATGTGGTAGGAATCACGTAAAAAGTGTTTTGAACCACCTTCGATGGTATTTGGATGTGGTAGGAATCACGTAAAAAGTGTTTTGAACCACCTTCGATGGTGTTTGGATGTGGTAGGAATCACGTAAAAAGTGTTTTGAACCACCTTCGATGGTATTTGGATGTGGTAGGAATCACGTAAAAAGTGTTTTGAACCACCTTCGATGGTGTTTGGATGTGGTAGGAATCGCGTAAAAAGTGTTTTGAACCACCTTCGACGGTGATTTGATGTGGTAGGAATCACGTAAAAAGTGTTTTGAACCACCTTCGACGGTGATTTGATGTGGTAGGAATCACGTAAAAAGTGTTTTGAACCACCTTCGATGGTATTTGGATGTGGTAGGAATCACGTAAAAAGTGTTTTGAACCACCTTCGATGGTGTTTGGATGTGGTAGGAATCGCGTAAAAAGTGTTTTGAACCACCTTCGACGGTGATTTGATGTGGTAGGAATCACGTAAAAAGTGTTTTGAACCACCTTCGATGGTATTTGGATGTGGTAGGAATCACGTAAAAAGTGTTTTGAACCACCTTCGATGGTGTTTGGATGTGGTAGGAATCACGTAAAAAGTGTTTTGAACCACCTTCGATGGTGTTTGGATGTGGTAGGAATCACGTAAAAAGTGTTTTGAACCACCTTCGATGGTATTTGGATGTGGTAGGAATCACGTAAAAAGTGTTTTGAACCACCTTCGATGGTGTTTGGATGTGGTAGGAATCGCGTAAAAAGTGTTTTGAACCACCTTCGATGGTGTTTGGATGTGGTAGGAATCACGTAAAAAGTGTTTTGAACCACCTTCGATGGTATTTGGATGTGGTAGGAATCACGTAAAAAGTGTTTTGAACCACCTTCGATGGTATTTGGATGTGGTAGGAATCACGTAAAAAGTGTTTTGAACCACCTTCGATGGTATTTGGATGTGGTAGGAATCACGTAAAAAGTGTTTTGAACCACCTTCGATGGTGTTTGGATGTGGTAGGAATCACGTAAAAAGTGTTTTGAACCACCTTCGATGGTATTTGGATGTGGTAGGAATCACGTAAAAAGTGTTTTGAACCACCTTCGATGGTATTTGGATGTGGTAGGAATCACGTAAAAAGTGTTTTGAACCACCTTCGATGGTATTTGGATGTGGTAGGAATCACGTAAAAAGTGTTTTGAGCCACCTTCGATGATGTTTGGCTGTGATAGGAATCACGTAAAAAGTGTTTTGAACCACCTTCGATGGTGTTTGGATGTGGTAGGAATCACGTAAAAAGTGTTTTGAACCACCTTCGATGGTGTTTGGATGTGGTAGGAGTCACGTAAAAAGTGTTTTGAACCACCTTCGATGGTATTTGGATGTGGTAGGAATCGCGTAAAAAGTGTTTTGAACCACCTTCGATGGTGTTTGGATGTGGTAGGAATCACGTAAAAAGTGTTTTGAACCACCTTCGATGGTGTTTGGATGTGGTAGGAATCACGTAAAAAGTGTTTTGAACCACCTTCGATGGTATTTGGATGTGGTAGGAATCACGTAAAAAGTGTTTTGAACCACCTTCGATGGTATTTGGATGTGGTAGGAATCACGTAAAAAGTGTTTTGAACCACCTTCGATGGTATTTGGATGTGGTAGGAATCACGTAAAAAGTGTTTTGAACCACCTTCGATGGTGTTTGGCTGTGATAGGAATCACGTAAAAAGTGTTTTGAACCACCTTCGATGGTATTTGGATGTGGTAGGAATCACGTAAAAAGTGTTTTGAACCACCTTCGATGGTGTTTGGATGTGGTAGGAATCGCGTAAAAAGTGTTTTGAACCACCTTCGATGGTGTTTGGATGTGGTAGGAATCGCGTAAAAAGTGTTTTGAACCACCTTCGATGGTGTTTGGATGTGGTAGGAATCACGTAAAAAGTGTTTTGAACCACCTTCGATGGTGTTTGGATGTGGTAGGAATCACGTAAAAAGTGTTTTGAACCACCTTCGATGGTATTTGGATGTGGTAGGAATCACGTAAAAAGTGTTTTGAACCACCTTCGATGGTGTTTGGATGTGGTAGGAATCACGTAAAAAGTGTTTTGAACCACCTTCGATGGTATTTGGATGTGGTAGGAATCACGTAAAAAGTGTTTTGAACCACCTTCGATGGTATTTGGATGTGGTAGGAATCACGTAAAAAGTGTTTTGAACCACCTTCGATGGTATTTGGATGTGGTAGGAATCACGTAAAAAGTGTTTTGAACCACCTTCGATGATGTTTGGCTGTGATAGGAATCACGTAAAAAGTGTTTTGAACCACCTTCGATGGTGTTTGGATGTGGTAGGAATCACGTAAAAAGTGTTTTGAACCACCTTCGATGGTGTTTGGATGTGGTAGGAATCACGTAAAAAGTGTTTTGAACCACCTTCGATGGTATTTGGATGTGGTAGGAATCGCGTAAAAAGTGTTTTGAACCACCTTCGATGGTGTTTGGATGTGGTAGGAATCACGTAAAAAGTGTTTTGAACCACCTTCGATGGTATTTGGATGTGGTAGGAATCACGTAAAAAGTGTTTTGAACCACCTTCGATGGTATTTGGATGTGGTAGGAATCACGTAAAAAGTGTTTTGAACCACCTTCGATGGTGTTTGGATGTGGTAGGAATCACGTAAAAAGTGTTTTGAACCACCTTCGATGGTGTTTGGATGTGGTAGGAATCACGTAAAAAGTGTTTTGAACCACCTTCGATGGTGTTTGGATGTGGTAGGAGTCACGAAAAAGTGTTTTGAACCACCTTCGATGGTGTTTGGATGTGGTAGGAATCGCGTAAAAAGTGTTTTGAACCACCTTCGATGGTGTTTGGATGTGGTAGGAATCACGTAAAAAGTGTTTTGAACCACCTTCGATGGTATTTGGATGTGGTAGGAATCACGTAAAAAGTGTTTTGAACCACCTTCGATGGTGTTTGGATGTGGTAGGAATCGCGTAAAAAGTGTTTTGAACCACCTTCGATGGTGTTTGGATGTGGTAGGAATCACGTAAAAAGTGTTTTGAACCACCTTCGATGGTATTTGGATGTGGTAGGAATCACGTAAAAAAAGTTTTGAACCACCTTCGATGGTATTTGGATGTGGTAGGAGTCGCGTAAAAAGTGTTTTGAACCACCTTCGATGGTGTTTGGATGTGGTAGGAATCACGTAAAAAGTGTTTTGAACCACCTTCGATGGTATTTGGATGTGGTAGGAATCACGTAAAAAGTGTTTTGAACCACCTTCGATGGTATTTGGATGTGGTAGGAATCACGTAAAAAGTGTTTTGAACCACCTTCGATGGTGTTTGGCTGTGATAGGAATCACGTAAAAAGTGTTTTGAACCACCTTCGATGGTGTTTGGATGTGGTAGGAATCACGTAAAAAGTGTTTTGAACCACCTTCGATGGTATTTGGATGTGGTAGGAATCACGTAAAAAGTGTTTTGAACCACCTTCGATGGTGTTTGGATGTGGTAGGAATCACGTAAAAAGTGTTTTGAACCACCTTCGATGGTGTTTGGATGTGGTAGGAATCACGTAAAAAGTGTTTTGAACCACCTTCGATGGTGTTTGGATGTGGTAGGAGTCACGAAAAAGTGTTTTGAACCACCTTCGATGGTATTTTGATGTGGTAGGAATCACGTAAAAAGTGTTTTGAACCACCTTCGATGGTGTTTGGATGTGGTAGGAATCGCGTTGTGGTGTTCTTCCAAATCTTTATTTTTCTTTATATACTGACGTCTTCGTATCGTGACGTTCGAAGTAAACTTTAGTGGCTTTAGTTTAAGTAGTTATTTATTAGTAACTTCTTGGATCTTTCGTAACGCGCTTTTGCTTCAGTTTTGGTTGACTCGCGAATGATCCTTTTTGCCTCTTTGCCCCTGTCCTTTTATATCTATTCCTATCACTAACACTAGTATCTAACTATAATTCCTATAACTATAAATTCCTATCACTAACACTAGTTACTAGTACTATAATTCCTATAACTTTAATTCCTATAACTATAAACTAAACATTTGCTTAGTGCCTACATAAAGGCGCTACACCTCCCCCCTTTTATAGATGAAAATTATGCTCTTGCGTAGAATTTTCATCATTTAATTAACCTATTCTTATGTACTACGCTAGTTTTATTTGTTACTTTATTTTTTATAGTACAGTTTGGGTTATCGATATTCGTAATTATATATGGACCTATATATAATGGGTCTAGTTTTCTTTTGTTTTCGTTTTTTAAATATACCAGGTCTCCTAGCTTTACTTTAAGTGGATTGATCTTCTGATTTTCTGTTTCCTTTCGATTTTCTTTTCGCTCAACTAGATTTCTCCGCGCCACTTCATTCGATTTTTGTAGCTTGTACTTCATTTCATTATAGTATTCATGGTGGTTGTACACAGGTTCTATTTTTTTTAGCATATCTTGTGGTAAATTAGCTTTTCTTCCAAAAACTAGTTCGAATGGAGTGTAACCGGTATCGGTATGGTTAGTGGTATTGTATGTAAATTCATAATATTTTACCCAGTCGTCCCAATCGTCCCCATGCTCGTTTGTAAATGCTCGTAGGTACTCATTGAGAGCTCTATGGTTTCGTTCAAGCGCTCCCATGGTTTGAGGGTGGTAGGCAGTCGCAAATGTCTGCTTGATTTTCAATAACTCACTTATTTTTTTCAATATTTGATTATTGTATTCCAACCCCTGATCAGATCTAAATTCCACGAATTTTCCATATTTCAATACTACATTTTCTACAAGTGCCTTGGATATGGTGCTCGCCTCTTTATTGCTGGTTGGTATCTGTATTATATATTTTGTCAAGTCACATTGGACCGTTATAATGTATCTGTTGTTATTTACCGTCCTTGGCAATGGACCAACCGTATCAATTGAAATAACTTCGAATGGCTTAGCTGGGGTTGTTGTTACCACTGTTTTTTCTTTAGTGTGTCTGAGAGTTTTGCTTGTCTTGCACCTTTGACAATTTCTTACAAAACTTTTAATTTCCTCTTTCATGTTTTTCCACTTGTAGTTTGCTCTAATTTTTAAATAAAGTCGATATTGGCCTACATGCCCCCCTGAAGGTAGCATGTGATAAGTTCTTAGGATTTCATTAATCTCTTCTCTTTTTGTAATCCACTTGGGTGGAATAAACGCGATAATTTCACAACCGGAAATGGCTCTATTAGCGATTTCCTTTATGGTTTCATACGCATAGTTATTGAATATTTCGTCGTTTAGAGAGATGGCAACTTTATTTCTATTAAATCTTTTCGCTATTGAGCATATTTCCAGAAGAGCAAGCTCGATCGCCTGACTTCCATTTTGGTTATTTGGAATAACGACATTGCCTAATTCTTTGTTGTAATTATGATTACACAGTGAAAGTTTTGTAAAACCTTTGTGCATATTAGTCTGTATTTTTAGTAGCTTGTCAACTTCTGAGGGATTCTCAGTTTGCCAAAATGATGGAGTATTGGTATATTTCTTTTCAAGATGTGCCGTCATTGGCACTGGGATTTCCTCATCATTATTGGTTCTAGTCATTGATCGTGTTTTCACTATTAATGTTTGATTTTCAGGACCATCACTTTGATTTTGTTTTAAAGATTTCAGCTGCTCGGATGTAAAAGTAATTCTTGACAGGGCATCTGCTCCTACGTTGTTTTTTCCCGGAACGTATTCTATTTCAAAATCAAACTCCTCGAGATCTAGCCTCATGCGAGTTAGTTTTGACGTAGGATTTTTCATGTTAAATAGGAAGACTAGGGGTCTATGATCGGTGCGAATCTTGAATTTCCGCCCATAAACGTATGGTTTAAAGTAGTTGACCGCCCAATGTATGGCAGTCAACTCCTTTTCAATGGTAGGCTTATTTCTTTCACCCTTGGTGAAACTTTTAGAAGCGAATGCCACTGGGTGGTCGTCTTCGTGATAGACTTGCGAAAGTATGGCCCCACACGCTGCATCTGAAGCATCTGTGGTGATAATGAACTCTTTTTGGAAATCAGGATACTTCAGAATTGTAGGTGACAATAGTTTGTACCGAAGAGTATCAAAGGCTTCTTGACACTCTTTTGTCCAATCGAAGGATTTCCCTTTTTTTTGTAATTCATTGAGGGGTCTTGCGATTTTTGCAAAATTATGGATAAATTTGCGATAGTAATTACAGAAGGCGACAAATCTTCTGGCGTCTTCTGCATTACATGGTTTGGGGTAATTTTTTATTACTTGAAACTTGGAGTCGTCCGGATATATTCCTATGTCTGTAATTTTGTGTCCCAGATAAGTTACCTCTGTTCTGAAAAATTTACATTTTTCTGGGTTTAGTTTAAGGCTGTACTGCCGTATCCTATCGAATACTTTCTTTAAGTTATCCAGGTGATGATTGACGTTGCATCCTGTGATGATAATATCATCAATATAAACAAACGAGCACTCCGGTGTTAGACCTGCCATAGCTATGGTTATCATCCTTTGGAAACTATTGGGGCTAATGTTTAGTCCGAATGGTAGCCTTTTAAATTGATAATGTCCCGTAGAGGTCGAGAAAGCAGTGTACTTCCTTGATTCTTTTTCTAAAGGGATTTGGTGGAAACCTGACATTAGATCCAATGTTGAAAAGTATTTTGCTCTACCTAGTTGATCTAATATAGAATCGATCCTAGGCAAGGGGAATTTATCTGGGATAATTTTTTTATTTAGTTGACGATAATCTATTACTAGCCTCCATTTTTTTCCTTCATCTGATTTTTTGGGTACAAGGAGTACTGGAGAATTATAAGAAGAGACGGAGTTCTCGATTATGTTATTTTTTAACATCTTATCAACTTGTCGTTTGATTTCCTCCGATTGGGAATGAATCTGCTTATAATTTGGGATGTAACATGGTGATTTATCCTTCAATTGTATTGACTGTGTGTAAAAATTGTTTGTTGTGATTTGATCCTCGTTTATGCAAAAAATGTCGGTATAATTTCCAATTAGTTCTTTTAACTCCTTTTGAATGTACTTTGGAATGTTTTGTGTATCTACTTTATTTAAAATTGTGCTTGTTCTTAGAATTTTATCAGATTCATTGGATTTTCTGCATGTAACGTTATAATTCCTCACCAAATCTATTTGTGGCTTAAACGATCTATTACTGATGAAGATATCTTCTTCGGTTGTGTTTATAAACCGTACAAATTGTTTTTCCTTAGATATTATCGAGTTGCCACAAAATATTCCAGGTCTGATTTCTTCTGCAAAGACTACGCAGTCTTCCTCTATGTTTGGCAGTTTTACCTCTCGTATTATCTCGCTTCTTACTGGTAAGATGAAACCCTCGCTTATATTGTCTTCTATAGGATGACAGATTGTTACCCCATTGAAATTAAAATTAAGAAGCCAATGCTCATAATCAATAACACATTTATATTTTGCGAAAAAATCCCTTCCTAGTATACCATCTGCTCTGATATCTATTTCTTTTGGAATGATGTGAAATATGTGATTAAATGCTTCATTTCCAAATTGTAAGGTGGTGTTTGCTGTAGCTAAAGTGTGAATTGAATGAGTAGTGATACCTGTTAAATTGATTTTATTTTGGGAATGTAATCGGTGGTTTTGTTTTATTTTATTAATTTTGAATAAAGACACGTCTGCGCCAGTGTCTATTATGAGGTCGCTAAACTCATCTGTGGCCATTGCTACTCTAATTTTAATAAAATTATTTGCATTTAAGTTTAATGCTAAGATTGGGAATCTGTAGGCTGCAGGTTGTTCTCTAAAAAAGACGCGTTTTCAATAGCTGCAGCCGAATTTGATGTTTCGTTATTGGCTTGTGTTGTGTAAACTCTATTATGGTTTCTATTTTGGGTTTGTTGCGTGGATCTATTATTGTTATTATGATAGTATTGATTTGAGTATCTATTGTTTTGTTGTCTGTAAGACCTACCAGTACCTCGATATTGTGGTTTACCACTGTAGGTTGTAGTATATTGGTTTGGATTTCTATTGAAGAAGGAACGATTTTGTGGGTGGTTCCTTCTAAAAGAGAGGACTTGCGATGAACCGTTAACTCTTTCACTTTCTAAAACCTTTTCCGTTGCATCCGTAATTTGCGCATATTGCCCTGCTTGTAAAATAATTCTTGTTTCCATCAGTTTTACTTTCTCCACCAATGTTTCTACTCCTCGCTTGACTGCCATTTCATTTGCAATGTTATTTGGTATATTTTGCTTTAAGTACATACATTTTAGCTTTGTACTAAGAGCCTCTACCTCGTCACATAGTGATTTTGTATCTGTGTAACGGATTGACTTTAACTCGCCTATTATTTTGTCCGGATTTATTTTTTCCTCACAACGGGCTTTAACGTCATTAATTAGCGTGTCAACATCCGTGATGTTGGGTGCTAGCCCTAGTTGTGCCTTTTCCGTCAATCGTGTTTTTAAAAATTGCACTAGAATATTTTTTGGATCCTTGGGGTAGAGTGTTTGTATCAATTTTGCTGATCCAATAAAATTATCAAGGCTTTCTGCTTTACCATCGTAGGGTTGGATCAATGAGGCAGCAACTTTAATATCAAAGTCCTCCATTTTGTTTGGTTTCCACTTGTGTAATGCAATGCAAACTTTCGCTAAGGTCTTGAACTTAAAATGTATTCTGTCTTTTAGATGGATATCTAAGTATGATTTGATAGTATTAAAACAGGTGTTCGTGGAAAGTTCTAGATCTGCAAGTGTATTGGTTGAATCCGTGTTCTCTAATTTAGCAATGAGATTCTGAATATTTAGGAATAATTCGTTGGCTGTGGAGTTATAACTGTCAAGCAAGCACTTGCGAAATTTCTTCTCACCAGGTTTTAATTTTTTTTCAATTTCATGTAATCGGTTTAGCTTCTGAGTTATTTTTGCGAGCATAAGGATTTTCGTAGACGTACTGGGGTTAATTGTAAGATTGTTAGTAAAACTATTTTTGGAAGAAATATTATTATAATAATTTTTTTTTTTTTTTTTTTATATATATATATGCATGTATAATTTTTTTTTTTTTTTTTTTTTTTTTTTTTTTTATATTACAACCATCGATGAAGTAATGCGGAAACCCCAGTTGAACAAGTTACAATTTTATATTCTCTACCTTTTCTCCTGCATTTTTCCCATGGGCGATTCACTTTGTCAAGCTTCGTTGTCTCTGCTGGTAGTAGTTCTCCGTCGTCTCCTGACTATGTTCGTTCGTTGCTCTCGTTGGTTGCCACTTTACTCTCACACACAGATATCCTTTTTCTGCCACGCAATGCATTGCTTCATCGTAGGGTCATCGTAGGGTCATCGTAGGGTCACCATAGGACACACACACCGCACGCAGTATAAAACCAGTAATCGGCACGTGGCAAAATTTATCGTTCGTTGCCGCTTTGCGTTACTTTTATACACGGATATCTTTGATCTGCCACGCACTACAATCTTGGGTTACTCCCATAGACGGATGTCTTTTATCTGCCACTGCATTAGGTTATCGTAAGGTTACGTGGCTAAATTTTTCGTTCGTTGCCGCTTTGCGTTACTTTTGTACACGGATATTTTTTATCTGAAACGCACTACAATCTTGCGTTACTCCCATACACGGATGTCTTTTATCTGCCACTGCATTAGGTTATCGTAAGGTCATCGTTGGGCACACACCGCACGCAGCACAAAGCCACTAATAAGCACGTGGCTAAATTTCTCGTGGCACAGGATTCTTCACTCTGTCACGGTCGCCATTAGGTGTTCTTCCAAATCTTTATTTTTCTTTATATACTGACGTCTTCGTATCGTGACGTTCGAAGTAAACTTTAGTGGCTTTAGTTTAAGTAGTTATTTATTAGTAACTTCTTGGATCTTTCGTAACGCGCTTTTGCTTCAGTTTTGGTTGACTCGCGAATGATCCTTTTTGCCTCTTTGCCCCTGTCCTTTTATATCTATTTCTATCACTAACACTAGTATCTAACTATAATTCCTATAACTATAAATTCCTATCACTAACACTAGTTACTAGTACTATAATTCCTATAACTTTAATTCCTATAACTATAAACTAAACATTTGCTTAGTGCCTACATAAAGGCGCTACAGCGTAAAAAGTGTTTTGAACCACCTTCGATGGTGTTTGGATGTGGTAGGAATCACGTAAAAAGTGTTTTGAACCACCTTCGATGGTGTTTGGATGTGGCAGGAATCACGTAAAAAGTGTTTTGAACCACCGTCGACGGTGTTTGGATGTGGTAGGAATCACGTAAAAAGTGTTTTGAACCACCTTCAATGGTGTTTGGATGTGGTAGGAATCACGTAAAAAGTGTTTTGAACCACCTGCGATGGTATTTGGATGTGGTAGGAATCACGTAAAAAGTGTTTTGAACCACCTTCGATGGTGTTTGGCTGTGATAGGAATCACGTAAAAAGTGTTTTGAACCACCTTCGATGGTGTTTGGATGTGGTAGGAATCACGTAAAAAGTGTTTTGAACCACCTTCGATGGTATTTGGATGTGGTAGGAATCACGTAAAAAGTGTTTTGAACCACCTTCGATGGTGTTTGGATGTGGCAGGAATCACGTAAAAAGTGTTTCGAACCACCTTCGACGGTGTTTGGATGTGGAAGGAATCACGTAAAAAGTGTTTTGATCCACCTTCGATGGTATTTGGATGTGGTAGGAATCACGTAAAAAGTGTTTTGAACCACCTTTGATGGTATTTGGATGTGGTAGGAATCACGTAAAAAGTGTTTTGAACCACCTTCGATGGTATTTGGATGTGGTAGGAATCACGTAAAAAGTGTTTTGAACCACCTTCGATGGTGTTTGGATGTGGTAGGAATCACGTAAAAAGTGTTTTGAACCACCTTCGATGGTGTTTGGATGTGGCAGGAATCACGTAAAAAGTGTTTCGAACCACCTTCGACGGTGTTTGGATGTGGAAGGAATCACGTAAAAAGTGTTTTGATCCACCTTCGATGGTATTTGGATGTGGTAGGAATCACGTAAAAAGTGTTTTGAACCACCTTCGATGGTGTTTGGATGTGGTAGGAATCACGTAAAAAGTGTTTTGAACCACCTTCGATGGTATTTGGATGTGGTAGGAATCACGTAAAAAGTGTTTTGAACCACCTTCGATGGTGTTTGGCTGTGATAGGAATCACGTAAAAAGTGTTTTGAACCACCTTCGATGGTGTTTGGATGTGGTAGGAATCACGTAAAAAGTGTTTTGAACCACCTTCGATGGTGTTTGGATGTGGCAGGAATCACGTAAAAAGTGTTTCGAACCACCTTCGACGGTGTTTGGATGTGGAAGGAATCACGTAAAAAGTGTTTTGATCCACCTTCGATGGTATTTGGATGTGGTAGGAATCACGTAAAAAGTGTTTTGAACCACCTTTGATGGTATTTGGATGTGGTAGGAATCACGTAAAAAGTGTTTTGAACCACCTTCGATGGTATTTGGATGTGGTAGGAATCACGTAAAAAGTGTTTTGAACCACCTTCGATGGTGTTTGGATGTGGTAGGAATCACGTAAAAAGTGTTTTGAACCACCTTCGATGGTGTTTGGATGTGGCAGGAATCACGTAAAAAGTGTTTCGAACCACCTTCGACGGTGTTTGGATGTGGAAGGAATCACGTAAAAAGTGTTTTGATCCACCTTCGATGGTATTTGGATGTGGTAGGAATCACGTAAAAAGTGTTTTGAACCACCTTCGATGGTATTTGGATGTGGTAGGAATCACGTAAAAAGTGTTTTGAACCACCTTCGATGGTATTTGGATGTGGTAGGAATCACGTAAAAAGTGTTTTGAACCACCTTCGATGGTGTTTGGATGTGGTAGGAATCACGTAAAAAGTGTTTTGAACCACCTTCGATGGTATTTGGATGTGGTAGGAATCACGTAAAAAGTGTTTTGAACCACCTTCGATGGTGTTTGGATGTGGCAGGAATCACGTAAAAAGTGTTTCGAACCACCTTCGACGGTGTTTGGATGTGGAAGGAATCACGTAAAAAGTGTTTTGATCCACCTTCGATGGTATTTGGATGTGGTAGGAATCACGTAAAAAGTGTTTTGAACCACCTTTGATGGTATTTGGATGTGGTAGGAATCACGTAAAAAGTGTTTTGAACCACCTTCGATGGTATTTGGATGTGGTAGGAATCACGTAAAAAGTGTTTTGAACCACCTTCGATGGTGTTTGGATGTGGTAGGAATCACGTAAAAAGTGTTTCGAACCACCTTCGACGGTGTTTGGATGTGGAAGGAATCACGTAAAAAGTGTTTTGAACCACCTTCGATGGTATTTGGATGTGGTAGGAATCGCGTAAAAAGTGTTTTGAACCACCTTCGATGGTATTTGGATGTGGTAGGAATCACGTAAAAAGTGTTTTGAACCACCTTCGATGGTATTTGGATGTGGTAGGAATCACGTAAAAAGTGTTTTGAACCACCTTCGATGGTGTTTGGCTGTGATAGGAATCACGTAAAAAGTGTTTTGAACCACCTTCGATGGTGTTTGGATGTGGTAGGAATCACGTAAAAAGTGTTTTGAACCACCTTCGATGGTATTTGGATGTGGTAGGAATCACGTAAAAAGTGTTTTGAACCACCTTCGATGGTGTTTGGATGTGGCAGGAATCACGTAAAAAGTGTTTCGAACCACCTTCGACGGTGTTTGGATGTGGAAGGAATCACGTAAAAAGTGTTTTGATCCACCTTCGATGGTATTTGGATGTGGTAGGAATCACGTAAAAAGTGTTTTGAACCACCTTTGATGGTATTTGGATGTGGTAGGAATCACGTAAAAAGTGTTTTGAACCACCTTCGATGGTGTTTGGCTGTGATAGGAATCACGTAAAAAGTGTTTTGAACCACCTTCGATGGTGTTTGGATGTGGTAGGAATCACGTAAAAAGTGTTTTGAACCACCTTTGATGGTATTTGGATGTGGTAGGAATCACGTAAAAAGTGTTTTGAACCACCTTCGATGGTATTTGGATGTGGTAGGAATCACGTAAAAAGTGTTTTGATCCACCTTCGATGGTATTTGGATGTGGTAGGAATCACGTAAAAAGTGTTTTGAACCACCTTTGATGGTATTTGGATGTGGTAGGAATCACGTAAAAAGTGTTTTGAACCACCTTCGATGGTATTTGGATGTGGTAGGAATCACGTAAAAAGTGTTTTGAACCACCTTCGATGGTGTTTGGATGTGGTAGGAATCACGTAAAAAGTGTTTTGAACCACCTTCGATGGTGTTTGGATGTGGCAGGAATCACGTAAAAAGTGTTTCGAACCACCTTCGACGGTGTTTGGATGTGGAAGGAATCACGTAAAAAGTGTTTTGATCCACCTTCGATGGTATTTGGATGTGGTAGGAATCACGTAAAAAGTGTTTTGAACCACCTTTGATGGTATTTGGATGTGGTAGGAATCACGTAAAAAGTGTTTTGAACCACCTTCGATGGTATTTGGATGTGGTAGGAATCACGTAAAAAGTGTTTTGAACCACCTTCGATGGTGTTTGGATGTGGTAGGAATCACGTAAAAAGTGTTTTGAACCACCTGCGATGGTATTTGGATGTGGCAGGAATCACGTAAAAAGTGTTTTGAACCACCGTCGACGGTGTTTGGATGTGGTAGGAATCACGTAAAAAGTGTTTTGAACCACCTTCGACGGTATTTGGATGTGGTAGGAATCACGTAAAAAGTGTTTTGAACCACCTTCGATGGTGTTTGGATGTGGCAGGAATCACGTAAAAAGTGTTTTGAACCACCTGCGATGGTATTTGGATGTGGCAGGAATCACGTAAAAAGTGTTTTGAACCACCGTCGACGGTGTTTGGATGTGGTAGGAATCACGTAAAAAGTGTTTTGAACCACCTTTGATGGTATTTGGATGTGGTAGGAATCACGTAAAAAGTGTTTTGAACCACCTTCGATGGTATTTGGATGTGGTAGGAATCACGTAAAAAGTGTTTTGAACCACCTTCGATGGTGTTTGGATGTGGTAGGAATCACGTAAAAAGTGTTTTGAACCACCTTCGATGGTATTTGGATGTGGTAGGAATCGCGTAAAAAGTGTTTTGAACCACCTTCGATGGTATTTGGATGTGGTAGGAATCACGTAAAAAGTGTTTTGAACCACCTTCGATGGTATTTGGATGTGGTAAGAATCACGTAAAAAGTGTTTTGAACCACCTTCGATGGTATTTGGATGTGGTAGGAATCACGTAAAAAGTGTTTTGAACCACCTTCGATGGTGTTTGGATGTGGCAGGAATCACGTAAAAAGTGTTTTGAACCACCGTCGACGGTGTTTGGATGTGGTAGGAATCACGTAAAAAGTGTTTTGAACCACCTTCGATGGTGTTTGGATGTGGTAGGAATCACGTAAAAAGTGTTTTGAACCACCTGCGATGGTATTTGGATGTGGTAGGAATCTCGTAAAAAGTGTTTTGAACCACCTTCGATGGTATTTGGATGTGGTAGGAATCACGTAAAAAGTGTTTTGAACCACCTTCGATGGTGTTTGGATGTGGTAGGAATCACGTAAAAAGTGTTTTGAACCACCTGCGATGGTATTTGGATGTGGCAGGAATCACGTAAAAAGTGTTTTGAACCACCTTCGATGGTGTTTGGATGTGGCAGGAATCACGTAAAAAGTGTTTTGAACCACCGTCGACGGTGTTTGGATGTGGTAGGAATCACGTAAAAAGTGTTTTGAACCACCTTCAATGGTGTTTGGATGTGGTAGGAATCACGTAAAAAGTGTTTTGAACCACCTGCGATGGTATTTGGATGTGGTAGGAATCTCGTAAAAAGTGTTTTGAACCACCTTCGATGGTATTTGGATGTGGTAGGAATCACGTAAAAAGTGTTTTGAACCACCTTCGATGGTGTTTGGATGTGGCAGGAATCACGTAAAAAGTGTTTTGAACCACCGTCGACGGTGTTTGGATGTGGTAGGAATCACGTAAAAAGTGTTTTGAACCACCTTCAATGGTGTTTGGATGTGGTAGGAATCACGTAAAAAGTGTTTTGAACCACCTTCAATGGTATTTGGATGTGGTAGGAATCACGTAAAAAGTGTTTTGAACCACCTTCGATGGTGTTTGAATGTGGTAGGAATCACGTAAAAAGTGTTTTGAACCACCTTCGATGGTGTTTGGATGTGGTAAGAATCACGTAAAAAGTGTTTTGAACCACCTTCGATGGTATTTGGATGTGGTAGGAATCACGTAAAAAGTGTTTTGAACCACCTTCAATGGTGTTTGGATGTGGTAGGAATCACGTAAAAAGTGTTTTGAACCACCTTCAATGGTATTTGGATGTGGTAGGAATCACGTAAAAAGTGTTTTGAACCACCTTCGATGGTGTTTGGATGTGGCAGGAATCACGTAAAAAGTGTTTTGAACCACCTTCGACGGTGTTTGGATGTGGTAGGAATCACGTAAAAAGTGTTTTGAACCACCTTCGATGGTATTTGGATGTGGTAGGAATCACGTAAAAAGTGTTTTGAACCACCTTCGATGGTGTTTGGATGTGGTAGGAATCACGTAAAAAGTGTTTTGAACCACCTTCGATGGTGTTTGGATGTGGTAGGAATCACGTAAAAAGTGTTTTGAACCACCTTCGACGGTGTTTGGATGTGGTAGGAATCACGTAAAAAGTGTTTTGAACCACCTTCGATGGTATTTGGATGTGGTAGGAATCACGTAAAAAGTGTTTTGAACCACCTTCGACGGTGTTTGGATGTGGTAGGAATCACGTAAAAAGTGTTTTGAACCACCTTCAATGGTGTTTGGATGTGGCAGGAATCACGTAAAAAGTGTTTTGAACCACCTTCGATGGTATTTGGATGTGGTAGGAATCACGTAAAAAGTGTTTTGAACCACCTTCGATGGTATTTGGATGTGGTAGGAATCACGTAAAAAGTGTTTTGAACCACCTTCGATGGTGTTTGGATGTGGTAGGAATCACGTAAAAAGTGTTTTGAACCACCTTCCACGGTGTTTGGATGTGGTAGGAATCACGTAAAAAGTGTTTTGAACCACCTTCGATGGTATTTGGATGTGGTAGGAATCACGTAAAAAGTGTTTTGAACCACCTTCAATGGTGTTTGGATGTGGTAGGAATCACGTAAAAAGTGTTTTGAACCACCTTCAATGGTATTTGGATGTGGTAGGAATCACGTAAAAAGTGTTTTGAACCACCTTCGATGGTGTTTGGATGTGGTAAGAATCACGTAAAAAGTGTTTTGAACCACCTTCGATGGTATTTGGATGTGGTAGGAATCACGTAAAAAGTGTTTTGAACCACCTTCGATGGTGTTTGGATGTGGCAGGAATCACGTAAAAAGTGTTTTGAACCACCGTCGACGGTGTTTGGATGTGGTAGGAATCACGTAAAAAGTGTTTTGAACCACCTTCAATGGTGTTTGGATGTGGTAGGAATCACGTAAAAAGTGTTTTGAACCACCTTCAATGGTATTTGGATGTGGTAGGAATCACGTAAAAAGTGTTTTGAACCACCTTCGATGGTATTTGGATGTGGTAGGAATCACGTAAAAAGTGTTTTGAACCACCTTCGATGGTGTTTGGATGTGGCAGGAATCACGTAAAAAGTGTTTTGAACCACCTTCAATGGTATTTGGATGTGGTAGGAATCACGTAAAAAGTGTTTTGAACCACCTTCGATGGTGTTTGGATGTGGTAGGAATCACGTAAAAAGTGTTTTGAACCACCTTCGATGGTATTTGGATGTGGTAGGAATCACGTAAAAAGTGTTTTGAACCACCTTCGATGGTATTTGGATGTGGTAGGAATCACGTAAAAAGTGTTTTGAACCACCTTCGATGGTGTTTGGATGTGGCAGGAATCACGTAAAAAGTGTTTTGAACCACCTTCGATGGTGTTTGGATGAGGTATGAATCACGTAAAAAGTGTTTTGAACCACCTTGGATGGTGTTTGGATGTGGCAGGAATCACGTAAAAAGTGTTTTGAACCACCTTCGATGGTGTTTGGATGTGGTAGGAATCACGTAAAAAGTGTTTTGAACCACCTTGGATGGTATTTGGATGTGGCAGGAATCACGTAAAAAGTGTTTTGAACCACCTTCGATGGTGTTTGGATGTGGTAGGAATCACGTAAAAAGTGTTTTGAACCACCTTCGATGGTGTTTGGATGTGGTAGAAATCACGTAAAAAGTGTTTTGAACCACCTTCGATGGTATTTGGATGTGGTAGGAATCACGTAAAAAGTGTTTTGAACCAACTTCGATGGTGTTTGGATGTTGTAGGAATCACGTAAAAAGTGTTTTGAACCACCTTCGATGGTATTTGGATGTGGTAGGAATCACGTAAAAAGTGTTTTGAACCAACTTCGATGGTGTTTGGATGTTGTAGGAATCACGTAAAAAGTGTTTTGAACCACCTTCGATGGTATTTGGATGTGGTAGGAATCACGTAAAAAGTGTTTTGAACCACCTTCGATGGTATTTGGATGTGGTAGGAATCACGTAAAAAGTGTTTTGAACCACCTTCGATGGTATTTGCATGTGGTAGGAATCACGTAAAAAGTGTTTTGAACCACCTTCGATGGTATTTGGATGTGGTAGGAATCACGTAAAAAGTGTTTTGAACCACCTTCGATGGTGTTTGGATGTGGTATGAATCACGTAAAAAGTGTTTTGAACCACCTTGGATGGTGTTTGGATGTGGCAGGAATCACGTAAAAAGTGTTTTGAACCACCTTCGATGGTGTTTGGATGTGGCAGGAATCACGTAAAAAGTGTTTTGAACCACCTTCGATGGTGTTTGGATGTGGTAGGAATCACGTAAAAAGTGTTTTGAACCACCTTGGATGGTGTTTGGATGTGGCAGGAATCACGTAAAAAGTGTTTTGAACCACCTTCGATGGTGTTTGGATGTGGTATGAATCACGTAAAAAGTGTTTTGAACCACCTTGGATGGTGTTTGGATGTGGCAGGAATCACGTAAAAAGTGTTTTGAACCACCTTCGATGGTGTTTGGATGTGGTAGGAATCACGTAAAAAGTGTTTTGAACCACCTTCGATGGTGTTTGGATGTGGCAGGAATCACGTAAAAAGTGTTTTGAACCACCTTCGATGGTGTTTGGATGTGGTAGGAATCACGTAAAAAGTGTTTTGAACCACCTTCGATGGTGTTTGGATGTGGTAGAAATCACGTAAAAAGTGTTTTGAACCACCTTCGATGGTATTTGGATGTGGTAGGAATCACGTAAAAAGTGTTTTGAACCACCTTCGATGGTATTTGGATGTGGTAGGAATCACGTAAAAAGTGTTTTGAACCACCTTCGATGGTATTTGGATGTGGTAGGAATCACGTAAAAAGTGTTTTGAACCACCTTCGATGGTATTTGCATGTGGTAGGAATCACGTAAAAAGTGTTTTGAACCACCTTCGATGGTATTTGGATGTGGTAGGAATCACGTAAAAAGTGTTTTGAACCACCTTCGATGGTGTTTGGATGTGGTATGAATCACGTAAAAAGTGTTTTGAACCACCTTGGATGGTGTTTGGATGTGGCAAGAATCACGTAAAAAGTGTTTTGAACCACCTTCGATGGTGTTTGGATGTGGCAGGAATCACGTAAAAAGTGTTTTGAACCACCTTCGATGGTGTTTGGATGTGGTAGGAATCACGTAAAAAGTGTTTTGAACCACCTTGGATGGTGTTTGGATGTGGCAGGAATCACGTAAAAAGTGTTTTGAACCACCTTCGATGGTGTTTGGATGTGGTATGAATCACGTAAAAAGTGTTTTGAACCACCTTGGATGGTGTTTGGATGTGGCAGGAATCACGTAAAAAGTGTTTTGAACCACCTTCGATGGTGTTTGGATGTGGTAGTAATCACGTAAAAAGTGTTTTGAACCACCTTCGATGGTGTTTGGATGTGGCAGGAATCACGTAAAAAGTGTTTTGAACCACTTTCGATGGTGTTTGGATGTGGTAGGAATCACGTAAAAAGTGTTTTGAACCACCTTCGATGGTATTTGGATGTGGTAGGAATCACGTAAAAAGTGTTTTGAACCACCTTCGATGGTGTTTGGATGTGGTAGGAATCACGTAAAAAGTGTTTTGAACCACCTTGGATGGTGTTTGGATGTGGCAGGAATCACGTAAAAAGTGTTTTGAACCAACTTCGATGGTGTTTGGATGTTGTAGGAATCACGTAAAAAGTGTTTTGAACCACCTTCGTTGGTGTTTGGATGTGGTAGGAATCACGTGAAAAGTGTTTTGAACCACCTTCGATGGTGTTTGGATGTGGTAGGAATCACGTAAAAAGTGTTTTGAACCACCTTCGATGGTGTTTGGATGTGGTAGGAATCACGTAAAAAGTGTTTTGAACCACCTTGGATGGTGTTTGGATGTGGCAGGAATCACGTAAAAAGTGTTTTGAACCACCTTCGATGGTGTTTGGATGTGGTATGAATCACGTAAAAAGTGTTTTGAACCACCTTGGATGGTGTTTGGATGTGGCAGGAATCACGTAAAAAGTGTTTTGAACCACCTTCGATGGTGTTTGGATGTGGTAGTAATCACGTAAAAAGTGTTTTGAACCACCTTCGATGGTGTTTGGATGTGGCAGGAATCACGTAAAAAGTGTTTTGAACCACTTTCGATGGTGTTTGGATGTGGTAGGAATCACGTAAAAAGTGTTTTGAACCACCTTCGATGGTATTTGGATGTGGTAGGAATCACGTAAAAAGTGTTTTGAACCACCTTCGATGGTGTTTGGATGTGGTAGGAATCACGTAAAAAGTGTTTTGAACCACCTTGGATGGTGTTTGGATGTGGCAGGAATCACGTAAAAAGTGTTTTGAACCAACTTCGATGGTGTTTGGATGTGGTAGGAATCACGTAAAAAGTGTTTTGAACCACCTTCGATGGTATTTGGATGTGGTAGGAATCACGTAAAAAGTGTTTTGAACCACCTTCGATGGTGTTTGGATGTGGTAGGAATCACGTAAAAAGTGTTTTGAACCACCTTGGATGGTGTTTGGATGTGGCAGGAATCACGTAAAAAGTGTTTTGAACCAACTTCGATGGTGTTTGGATGTTGTAGGAATCACGTAAAAAGTGTTTTGAACCACCTTCGATGGTATTTGGATGTGGTAGGAATCACGTAAAAAGTGTTTTGAACCACCTTCGATGGTATTTGGATGTGGTAGGAATCACGTAAAAAGTGTTTTGAACCACCTTCGATGGTATTTGCATGTGGTAGGAATCACGTAAAAAGTGTTTTGAACCACCTTCGATGGTATTTGGATGTGGTAGGAATCACGTAAAAAGTGTTTTGAACCACCTTCGATGGTGTTTGGATGTGGAAGGAATCACGTAAAAAGTGTTTTGAACCACCTTCGATGGTATTTGGATGTGGTATGAATCACGTAAAAAGTGTTTTGAACCACCTTGGATGGTGTTTGGATGTGGCAAGAATCACGTAAAAAGTGTTTTGAACCACCTTCGATGGTATTTGGATGTGGTAGGAATCACGTAAAAAGTGTTTTGAACCACCTTCGTTGGTGTTTGGATGTGGTAGGAATCACGTGAAAAGTGTTTTGAACCACCTTCGATGGTGTTTGGATGTGGTAGGAATCACGTAAAAAGTGTTTTGAACCACCTTGGATGGTGTTTGGATGTGGCAGGAATCACGTAAAAAGTGTTTTGAACCACCTTCGATGGTGTTTGGATGTGGTATGAATCACGTAAAAAGTGTTTTGAACCACCTTGGATGGTGTTTGGATGTGGCAGGAATCACGTAAAAAGTGTTTTGAACCACCTTCGATGGTGTTTGGATGTGGTAGGAATCACGTAAAAAGTGTTTTGAACCACCTTCGATGGTATTTGGATGTGGTAGGAATCACGTGAAAAGTGTTTTGAACCACCTTCGATGGTGTTTGGATGTGGTAGGAATCACGTAAAAAGTGTTTTGAACCACCTTCGTTGGTGTTTGGATGTGGTATGAATCACGTAAAAAGTGTTTTGAACCACCTTGGATGGTGTTTGGATGTGGTAGGAATCACGTGAAAAGTGTTTTGAACCACCTTCGATGGTGTTTGGATGTGGTAGGAATCACGTAAAAAGTGTTTTGAACCACCTTCGTTGGTGTTTGGATGTGGTATGAATCACGTAAAAAGTGTTTTGAACCACCTTGGATGGTGTTTGGATGTGGCAAGAATCACGTAAAAAGTGTTTTGAACCACCTTGGATGGTGTTTGGATGTGGCAAGAATCACGTAAAAAGTGTTTTGAACCACCTTCGATGGTATTTGGATGTGGTAGGAATCACGTAAAAAGTGTTTTGAACCACCTTCGTTGGTGTTTGGATGTGGTAGGAATCACGTGAAAAGTGTTTTGAACCACCTTCGATGGTGTTTGGATGTGGTAGGAATCACGTAAAAAGTGTTTTGAACCACCTTCGTTGGTGTTTGGATGTGGTATGAATCACGTAAAAAGTGTTTTGAACCACCTTGGATGGTGTTTGGATGTGGCAAGAATCACGTAAAAAGTGTTTTGAACCACCTTCGATGGTATTTGGATGTGGTAGGAATCACGTAAAAAGTGTTTTGAACCACCTTCGTTGGTGTTTGGATGTGGCAGGAATCACGTAAAAAGTGTTTTGAACCACCTTCGATGGTGTTTGGATGTGGTAGGAATCACGTAAAAAGTGTTTTGAACCACCTTGGATGGTGTTTGGATGTGGCAGGAATCACGTAAAAAGTGTTTTGAACCACCTTCGATGGTGTTTGGATGTGGTATGAATCACGTAAAAAGTGTTTTGAACCACCTTGGATGGTGTTTGGATGTGGCAGGAATCACGTAAAAAGTGTTTTGAACCACCTTCGATGGTGTTTGGATGTGGTAGGAATCACGTAAAAAGTGTTTTGAACCACCTTCGATGGTGTTTGGATGTGGCAGGAATCACGTAAAAAGTGTTTTGAACCACTTTCGATGGTGTTTGGATGTGGTAGGAATCACGTAAAAAGTGTTTTGAACCACCTTCGATGGTATTTGGATGTGGTAGGAATCACGTAAAAAGTGTTTTGAACCACCTTCGATGGTGTTTGGATGTGGTAGGAATCACGTAAAAAGTGTTTTGAACCACCTTGGATGGTGTTTGGATGTGGCAGGAATCACGTAAAAAGTGTTTTGAACCACCTTCGATGGTGTTTGGATGTGGTATGAATCACGTAAAAAGTGTTTTGAACCACCTTGGATGGTGTTTGGATGTGGCAGGAATCACGTAAAAAGTGTTTTGAACCACCGTCGATGGTGTTTGGATGTGGTAGGAATCACGTAAAAAGTGTTTTGAACCACCTTGGATGGTATTTGGATGTGGCAGGAATCACGTAAAAAGTGTTTTGAACCACCTTCGATGGTATTTGGATGTGGTAGGAATCACGTAAAAAGTGTTTTGAACCACCTTCGTTGGTGTTTGGATGTGGTAGGAATCACGTAAAAAGTGTTTTGAACCACCTTCGATGGTATTTGGATGTGGCAGGAATCACGTAAAAAGTGTTTTGAACCACCTTCGATGGTATTTGGATGTGGTAGGAATCACGTAAAAAGTGTTTTGAACCACCTTCGATGGTGTGTGGATGTGGTAGGAATCACGTAAAAAGTGTTTTGAACCACCTTCGATGGTATTTGGATGTGGTAGGAATCACGTAAAAAGTGTTTTGAACCACCTTCGTTGGTGTTTGGATGTGGTAGGAATCACGTAAAAAGTGTTTTGAACCACCTTCGATGGTATTTGGATGTGGCAGGAATCACGTAAAAAGTGTTTTGAACCACCTTCGATGGTATTTGGATGTGGTAGGAATCACGTAAAAAGTGTTTTGAACCACCTTCGTTGGTGTTTGGATGTGGTAGGAATCACGTAAAAAGTGTTTTGAACCACCTTCGATGGTATTTGGATGTGGCAGGAATCACGTAAAAAGTGTTTTGAACCACCTTCGATGGTGTTTGGATGTGGCAGGAATCACGTAAAAAGTGTTTTGAACCACTTTCGATGGTGTTTGGATGTGGTAGGAATCACGTAAAAAGTGTTTTGAACCACCTTCGATGGTATTTGGATGTGGTAGGAATCACGTAAAAAGTGTTTTGAACCACCTTCGTTGGTGTTTGGATGTGGTAGGAATCACGTAAAAAGTGTTTTGAACCACCTTCGATGGTATTTGGATGTGGCAGGAATCACGTAAAAAGTGTTTTGAACCACCTTCGATGGTATTTGGATGTGGTAGGAATCACGTAAAAAGTGTTTTGAACCACCTTCGATGGTGTGTGGATGTGGTAGGAATCACGTAAAAAGTGTTTTGAACCACCTTCGATGGTGTTTGGATGTGGTAGGAATCACGTAAAAAGTGTTTTGAACCACCTTCGATGATATTTGGATGTGGCAGGAATCACGTAAAAAGTGTTTTGAACCACCTTCGATGGTATTTGGATGTGGTAGGAATCACGTAAAAAGTGTTTTGAACCACCTTCGTTGGTGTTTGGATGTGGTAGGAATCACGTAAAAAGTGTTTTGAACCACCTTCGATGGTGTTTGGATGTGGCAGGAATCACGTAAAAAGTTTTTTGAACCACCCTCGATGGTGTTTGGATGTGGCAGGAATCACGTAAAAAGTGTTTTGAACCACCTTCGACGGTGTTTGGATGTGGTAGGAATCACGTAAAAAGTGTTTTGAACCACCTTAGATGGTGTTTGGATGTGGCAGGAATCACGTAAAAAGTTTTTTGAACCACCCTCGATGGTGTTTGGATGTGGCAGGAATCACGTAAAAAGTGTTTTGAACCACCTTCGACGGTGTTTGGATGTGGTAGGAATCACGTTAAAAGTGTTTTGAACCACCTTCGATGGTGTTTGGATGTGGTAGGAATCACGTAAAATGTGTTTTGAACCACCTTCGATGGTGTTTGGATGTGGCAGGAATCACGTAAAATGTGTTTTGAACCACCTTCGATGGTGTTTGGATTTGGTAGGAATCACGTAAAAAGTGTTTTAAACCACCTTCGATGGTGTTTGGATGTGGTAGGAATCAGTTCAAAAGTGTTTTAAACCACGTTCGATGGTGTTTGGATGTGGCAGGAATCACGTAAATAGTGTTTTGAACCGCCTTCGATGGTGTTTGGATGTGGTAGGAATCACGTAAAAAGTGTTTTGAACCACCTTCGATGGTGTTTGGATGTGGTAGGAATCACGTAAATAGTGTTTTGAACCGCCTTCGATGGTGTTTGGATGTGGTAGGAATCACGTAAAATGTGTTTTGAACCACCTTCGATGGTGTTTGGATGTGGCAGGAATCACGTAAAATGTGTTTTGAACCACCTTCGATGGTGTTTGGATGTGGTAGGAATCACGTAAAAAGTGTTTTAAACCACCTTCGATGGTGTTTGGATGTGGTAGGAATCAGTTCAAAAGTGTTTTAAACCACGTTCGATGGTGTTTGGATGTGGCAGGAATCACGTAAATAGTGTTTTGAACCGCCTTCGATGGTGTTTGGATGTGGTAGGAATCACGTAAAAAGTGTTTTGAACCACCTTCGATGGTGTTTGGATGTGGTAGGAATCACGTAAAAAGTGTTTTGAACCACCTTCGATGGTGTTTGGATGTGGTAGGAATCACGTAAAAAGTGTTTTTAACCACCTTCGATGGTGTTTGGATGTGGTAGGAATCACGTAAATAGTGTTTTGAACCGCCTTCGATGGTGTTTGGATGTGGTAGGAATCACGTAAAATGTGTTTTGAACCACCTTCGATGGTGTTTGGATGTGGCAGGAATCACGTAAAATGTGTTTTGAACCACCTTCGATGGTGTTTGGATTTGGTAGGAATCACGTAAAAAGTGTTTTAAACCACCTTCGATGGTGTTTGGATGTGGTAGGAATCAGTTCAAAAGTGTTTTAAACCACGTTCGATGGTGTTTGGATGTGGTAGGAATCACGTAAAAAGTGTTTTGAACCACCTTCGATGGTGTTTGGATGTGGTAGGAATCACGTAAAAAGTGTTTTTAACCACCTTCGATGGTGTTTGGATGTGGTAGGAATCACGTAAATAGTGTTTTGAACCGCCTTCGATGGTGTTTGGATGTGGTAGGAATCACGTAAAATGTGTTTTGAACCACCTTCGATGGTGTTTGGATGTGGCAGGAATCACGTAAAATGTGTTTTGAACCACCTTCGATGGTGTTTGGATTTGGTAGGAATCACGTAAAAAGTGTTTTAAACCACCTTCGATGGTGTTTGGATGTGGTAGGAATCAGTTCAAAAGTGTTTTAAACCACGTTCGATGGTGTTTGGATGTGGCAGGAATCACGTAAATAGTGTTTTGAACCGCCTTCGATGGTGTTTGGATGTGGTAGGAATCACGTAAAAAGTGTTTTGAACCACCTTCGATGGTGTTTGGATGTGGTAGGAATCACGTAAAAAGTGTTTTGAACCACCTTCGATGGTGTTTGGATGTGGCAGGAATCACGTAAAAAGTTTTTTGAACCACCCTCGATGGTGTTTGGATGTGGCAGGAATCACGTAAAAAGTGTTTTGAACCACCTTCGAGGGTGTTTGGATGTGGTAGGAATCACGTAAAAAGTGTTTTGAACCACCTTAGATGGTGTTTGGATGTGGCAGGAATCACGTAAAAAGTTTTTTGAACCACCCTCGATGGTGTTTGGATGTGGCAGGAATCACGTAAAAAGTGTTTTGAACCACCTTCGATGGTGTTTGGATGTGGCAGGAATCAGTTCAAAAGTGTTTTGAACCACCTTCGATGGTGTTTGGATGTGGCAGGAATCACGAAAAAAGTGTTTTGAACCACCTTCGATGGTGTTTGGATGTGGCAGGAATCACGAAAAAAGTGTTTTGAACCACCTTCGATGGTGTTTGGATGTGGCAGGAATCACGTAAATAGTGTTTTGAACCACCTTCGATGGTGTTTGGATGTGGTAGGAATCACGTAAAAAGTGTTTTAAACCACCTTCGATGGTGTTTGGATGTGGTAGGAATCAGTTCAAAAGTGTTTTAAACCACGTTCGATGGTGTTTGGATGTGGCAGGAATCACGTAAATAGTGTTTTGAACCGCCTTCGATGGTGTTTGGATGTGGCAGGAATCACGTAAAAAGTGTTTTGAACCACCTTCGATGGTGTTTGGATGTGGCAGGAATCAGTTCAAAAGTGTTTTGAACCACCTTCGATGGTGTTTGGATGTGGCAGGAATCACGAAAAAAGTGTTTTGAACCACCTTCGATGGTGTTTGGATGTGGCAGGAATCACGAAAAAAGTGTTTTGAACCACCTTCGATGGTGTTTGGATGTGGCAGGAATCACGTAAATAGTGTTTTGAACCACCTTCGATGGTGTTTGGATGTGGTAGGAATCACGTAAAAAGTGTTTTGAACCACCTTCGATGGTGTTTGGATGTGGTAGGAATCACGTAAAAAGTGTTTTGAACCACCTTCGATGGTGTTTGGATGTGGCAGGAATCACGTAAAAAGTTTTTTGAACCACCCTCGATGGTGTTTGGATGTGGCAGGAATCACGTAAAAAGTGTTTTGAACCACCTTCGACGGTGTTTGGATGTGGTAGGAATCACGTAAAAAGTGTTTTGAACCACCTTAGATGGTGTTTGGATGTGGCAGGAATCACGTAAAATGTGTTTTGAACCACCTTCGATGGTGTTTGGATTTGGTAGGAATCACGTAAAAAGTGTTTTAAACCACCTTCGATGGTGTTTGGATGTGGTAGGAATCAGTTCAAAAGTGTTTTAAACCACGTTCGATGGTGTTTGGATGTGGTAGGAATCACGTAAAAAGTGTTTTGAACCACCTTCGACGGTGTTTGGATGTGGTAGGAATCACGTAAAAAGTGTTTTGAACCACCTTCGATGGTGTTTGGATGTGGTAGGAATCACGTAAAAAGTGTTTTGAACCACCTTCGATGGTGTTTGGATGTGGTAGGAATCACGTAAAAAGTGTTTTTAACCACCTTCGATGGTGTTTGGATGTGGCAGGAATCACGTAAAAAGTTTTTTGAACCACCCTCGATGGTGTTTGGATGTGGCAGGAATCACGAAAAAAGTGTTTTGAACCACCTTCGATGGTGTTTGGATGTGGCAGGAATCACGTAAATAGTGTTTTGAACCACCTTCGATGGTGTTTGGATGTGGTAGGAATCACGTAAAAAGTGTTTTAAACCACCTTCGATGGTGTTTGGATGTGGTAGGAATCAGTTCAAAAGTGTTTTAAACCACGTTCGATGGTGTTTGGATGTGGCAGGAATCACGTAAATAGTGTTTTGAACCGCCTTCGATGGTGTTTGGATGTGGTAGGAATCACGTAAAAAGTGTTTTGAACCACCTTCGATGGTGTTTGGATGTGGTAGGAATCACGTAAAAAGTGTTTTGAACCACCTTCGATGGTGTTTGGATGTGGTAGGAATCACGTAAAAAGTGTTTTTAACCACCTTCGATGGTGTTTGGATGTGGTAGGAATCACGTAAATAGTGTTTTGAACCGCCTTCGATGGTGTTTGGATGTGGTAGGAATCACGTAAAATGTGTTTTGAACCACCTTCGATGGTGTTTGGATGTGGCAGGAATCACGTAAAATGTGTTTTGAACCACCTTCGATGGTGTTTGGATTTGGTAGGAATCACGTAAAAAGTGTTTTAAACCACCTTCGATGGTGTTTGGATGTGGTAGGAATCAGTTCAAAAGTGTTTTAAACCACGTTCGATGGTGTTTGGATGTGGCAGGAATCACGTAAATAGTGTTTTGAACCGCCTTCGATGGTGTTTGGATGTGGTAGGAATCACGCAAAAAGTGTTTTGAACCACCTTCGATGGTGTTTGGATGTGGTAGGAATCACGTAAAAAGTGTTTTGAACCACCTTCGATGGTGTTTGGATGTGGTAGGAATCACGTAAAAAGTGTTTTTAACCACCTTCGATGGTGTTTGGATGTGGTAGGAATCACGTAAATAGTGTTTTGAACCGCCTTCGATGGTGTTTGGATGTGGTAGGAATCACGTAAAAAGTGTTTTGAACCACCTTAGATGGTGTTTGGATGTGGCAGGAATCACGTAAAAAGTTTTTTGAACCACCCTCGATGGTGTTTGGATGTGGTAGGAATCACGTAAAAAGTGTTTTGAACCACCTTCGATGGTGTTTGGATGTGGTAGGAATCACGTAAAATGTGTTTTGAACCACCCTCGATGGTGTTTGGATGTGGCAGGAATCACGTAAAAAGTGTTTTGAACCACCTTCGACGGTGTTTGGATGTGGTAGGAATCACGTAAAAAGTGTTTTGAACCACCTTAGATGGTGTTTGGATGTGGCAGGAATCACGTAAAAAGTTTTTTGAACCACCCTCGATGGTGTTTGGATGTGGCAGGAATCACGTAAAAAGTGTTTTGAACCACCTTCGATGGTGTTTGGATGTGGTAGGAATCACGTAAAAAGTGTTTTGAACCACCTTGGATGGTGTTTGGATGTGGCAGGAATCACGTAAAAAGTGTTTTGAACCACCTTCGATGGTGTTTGGATGTGGCAGGAATCACGTAAAAAGTTTTTTGAACCACCCTCGATGGTGTTTGGATGTGGCAGGAATCACGTAAAAAGTGTTTTGAACCACCTTCGACGGTGTTTGGATGTGGTAGGAATCATGTAAAAAGTGTTTTGAACCACCTTCGATGGTGTTTGGATGTGGTAGGAATCACGTAAAATGTGTTTTGAACCACCTTCGATGGTATTTGGATGTGGTAGGAATCATGTAAAAAGTGTTTTGAACCACCTTCGATGGTGTTTGGATGTGGTAGGAATCACGTAAAATGTGTTTTGAACCACCTTCGATGGTGTTTGGATTTGGTAGGAATCACGTAAAATGTGTTTTGAACCACCTTCGATGGTATTTGGATGTGGTAGGAATCATGTAAAAAGTGTTTTGAACCACCTTCGATGGTGTTTGGATGTGGCAGGAATCACGTAAAAAGTGTTTTGTACCACCTTCGATGGTGTTTGGATGTGGTAGGAATCACGAAAAAAGTGTTTTGAACCACCTTCGATGGTGTTTGGATGTGGCAGGAATCACGAAAAAAGTGTTTTGAACCACCTTCGATGGTGTTTGGATGTGGCAGGAATCACGTAAATAGTGTTTTGAACCACCTTCGATGGTGTTTGGATGTGGTAGGAATCACGTAAAAAGTGTTTTAAACCACCTTCGATGGTGTTTGGATGTGGTAGGAATCAGTTCAAAAGTGTTTTAAACCACGTTCGATGGTGTTTGGATGTGGCAGGAATCACGTAAATAGTGTTTTGAACCGCCTTCGATGGTGTTTGGATGTGGTAGGAATCACGTAAAAAGTGTTTTGAACCACCTTCGATGGTGTTTGGATGTGGTAGGAATCACGTAAAAAGTGTTTTGAACCACCTTCGATGGTGTTTGGATGTGGTAGGAATCACGTAAAAAGTGTTTTTAACCACCTTCGACGGTGTTTGGATGTGGTAGGAATCACGTAAAAAGTGTTTTGAACCACCTTAGATGGTGTTTGGATGTGGCAGGAATCACGTAAAAAGTTTTTTGAACCACCCTCGATGGTGTTTGGATGTGGCAGGAATCACGTAAAAAGTGTTTTGAACCACCTTCGATGGTGTTTGGATGTGGTAGGAATCACGTAAAAAGTGTTTTGAACCACCTTCGACGGTGTTTGGATGTGGTAGGAATCATGTAAAAAGTGTTTTGAACCACCTTCGATGGTGTTTGGATGTGGCAGGAATCACGTAAAAAGTTTTTTGAACCACCCTCGATGGTGTTTGGATGTGGCAGGAATCACGTAAAAAGTGTTTTGAACCACCTTCGACGGTGTTTGGATGTGGTAGGAATCATGTAAAAAGTGTTTTGAACCACCTTCGATGGTGTTTGGATGTGGTAGGAATCACGTAAAATGTGTTTTGAACCACCTTCGATGGTATTTGGATGTGGTAGGAATCATGTAAAAAGTGTTTTGAACCACCTTCGATGGTGTTTGGATGTGGTAGGAATCACGTAAAATGTGTTTTGAACCACCTTCGATGGTGTTTGGATTTGGTAGGAATCACGTAAAATGTGTTTTGAACCACCTTCGATGGTATTTGGATGTGGTAGGAATCATGTAAAAAGTGTTTTGAACCACCTTCGATGGTGTTTGGATGTGGCAGGAATCACGTAAAAAGTGTTTTGTACCACCTTCGATGGTGTTTGGATGTGGTAGGAATCACGAAAAAAGTGTTTTGAACCACCTTCGATGGTGTTTGGATGTGGCAGGAATCACGAAAAAAGTGTTTTGAACCACCTTCGATGGTGTTTGGATGTGGCAGGAATCACGTAAATAGTGTTTTGAACCACCTTCGATGGTGTTTGGATGTGGTAGGAATCACGTAAAAAGTGTTTTAAACCACCTTCGATGGTGTTTGGATGTGGTAGGAATCAGTTCAAAAGTGTTTTAAACCACGTTCGATGGTGTTTGGATGTGGCAGGAATCACGTAAATAGTGTTTTGAACCGCCTTCGATGGTGTTTGGATGTGGTAGGAATCACGTAAAAAGTGTTTTGAACCACCTTCGATGGTGTTTGGATGTGGTAGGAATCACGTAAAAAGTGTTTTGAACCACCTTCGATGGTGTTTGGATGTGGTAGGAATCACGTAAAAAGTGTTTTTAACCACCTTCGATGGTGTTTGGATGTGGTAGGAATCACGTAAATAGTGTTTTGAACCGCCTTCGATGGTGTTTGGATGTGGTAGGAATCACGTAAAATGTGTTTTGAACCACCTTCGATGGTGTTTGGATGTGGCAGGAATCACGTAAAATGTGTTTTGAACCACCTTCGATGGTGTTTGGATTTGGTAGGAATCACGTAAAAAGTGTTTTAAACCACCTTCGATGGTGTTTGGATGTGGTAGGAATCAGTTCAAAAGTGTTTTAAACCACGTTCGATGGTGTTTGGATGTGGCAGGAATCACGTAAATAGTGTTTTGAACCGCCTTCGATGGTGTTTGGATGTGGTAGGAATCACGTAAAAAGTGTTTTGAACCACCTTCGATGGTGTTTGGATGTGGTAGGAATCACGTAAAAAGTGTTTTGAACCACCTTCGATGGTGTTTGGATGTGGCAGGAATCACGTAAAAAGTTTTTTGAACCACCCTCGATGGTGTTTGGATGTGGCAGGAATCACGTAAAAAGTGTTTTGAACCACCTTCGACGGTGTTTGGATGTGGTAGGAATCACGTAAAAAGTGTTTTGAACCACCTTAGATGGTGTTTGGATGTGGCAGGAATCACGTAAAAAGTTTTTTGAACCACCCTCGATGGTGTTTGGATGTGGCAGGAATCACGTAAAAAGTGTTTTGAACCACCTTCGATGGTGTTTGGATGTGGTAGGAATCACGTAAAAAGTGTTTTGAACCACCTTGGATGGTGTTTGGATGTGGCAGGAATCACGTAAAAAGTGTTTTGAACCACCTTCGATGGTGTTTGGATGTGGCAGGAATCACGTAAAAAGTTTTTTGAACCACCCTCGATGGTGTTTGGATGTGGCAGGAATCACGTAAAAAGTGTTTTGAACCACCTTCGACGGTGTTTGGATGTGGTAGGAATCAGTTCAAAAGTGTTTTAAACCACGTTCGATGGTGTTTGGATGTGGTAGGAATCACGTAAAAAGTGTTTTGAACCACCTTCGATGGTGTTTGGATGTGGTATGAATCACGTAAAAAGTGTTTTGAACCACCTTCGATGGTGTTTGGATGTGGCAGGAATCACGTAAAAAGTTTTTTGAACCACCCTCGATGGTGTTTGGATGTGGCAGGAATCACGTAAAAAGTGTTTTGAACCACCTTCGACGGTGTTTGGATGTGGTAGGAATCATGTAAAAAGTGTTTTGAACCACCTTCGATGGTGTTTGGATGTGGTAGGAATCACGTAAAATGTGTTTTGAACCACCTTCGATGGTGTTTGGATGTGTTAAGAATCACGTAAAAAGTGTTTTGAACCACCTTCGATGGTGTTTGGATGTGGTATGAATCACGTAAAAAGTGTTTTGAACCACCTTCGATGGTGTTTGGATGTGGTAGGAATCACGTAAAATGTGTTTTGAACCACCTTCGATGGTATTTGGATGTGGTAGGAATCATGTAAAAAGTGTTTTGAACCACCTTCGATGGTGTTTGGATGTGGTAGGAATCACGTAAAATGTGTTTTGAACCACCTTCGATGGTGTTTGGATTTGGTAGGAATCACGTAAAATGTGTTTTGAACCACCTTCGATGGTATTTGGATGTGGTAGGAATCATGTAAAAAGTGTTTTGAACCACCTTCGATGGTGTTTGGATGTGGCAGGAATCACGTAAAAAGTGTTTTGTACCACCTTCGATGGTGTTTGGATGTGGTAGGAATCACGTAAAAAGTGTTTTGAACCACCTTCGACGGTGTTTGGATGTGGTAGGAATCACGTTAAAAGTGTTTTGAACCACCTTCGATGGTGTTTGGATGTGGCAGGAATCACGAAAAAAGTGTTTTGAACCACCTTCGATGGTGTTTGGATGTGGCAGGAATCACGAAAAAAGTGTTTTGAACCACCTTCGATGGTGTTTGGATGTGGTAGGAATCAGTTCAAAAGTGTTTTAAACCACGTTCGATGGTGTTTGGATGTGGCAGGAATCACGTAAATAGTGTTTTGAACCACCTTCGATGGTGTTTGGATGTGGTAGGAATCACGTAAAAAGTGTTTTAAACCACCTTCGATGGTGTTTGGATGTGGTAGGAATCAGTTCAAAAGTGTTTTAAACCACGTTCGATGGTGTTTGGATGTGGCAGGAATCACGTAAATAGTGTTTTGAACCGCCTTCGATGGTGTTTGGATGTGGTAGGAATCACGTAAAAAGTGTTTTGAACCACCTTCGATGGTGTTTGGATGTGGTAGGAATCACGTAAAAAGTGTTTTGAACCACCCTCGATGGTGTTTGGATGTGGCAGGAATCACGTAAAAAGTGTTTTGAACCACCTTCGATGGTGTTTGGATGTGGTAGGAATCACGTAAAAAGTGTTTTGAACCACCTTCGATGGTGTTTGGATGTGGTAGGAATCACGTAAAAAGTGTTTTGAACCACCTTCGATGGTGTTTGGATGTGGCAGGAATCACGTAAAAAGTTTTTTGAACCACCCTCGATGGTGTTTGGATGTGGCAGGAATCACGTAAAAAGTGTTTTGAACCACCTTCGACGGTGTTTGGATGTGGTAGGAATCACGTAAAAAGTGTTTTGAACCACCTTAGATGGTGTTTGGATGTGGCAGGAATCACGTAAAAAGTTTTTTGAACCACCCTCGATGGTGTTTGGATGTGGCAGGAATCACGTAAAAAGTGTTTTGAACCACCTTCGACGGTGTTTGGATGTGGTAGGAATCACGTAAAAAGTGTTTTGAACCACCTTAGATGGTGTTTGGATGTGGTAGGAATCACGTAAAAAGTGTTTTGAACCACCTTCGATGGTGTTTGGATGTGGCAGGAATCACGTAAATAGTGTTTTGAACCACCTTCGATGGTGTTTGGATGTGGTAGGAATCACGTAAAAAGTGTTTTGAACCACCTTCGACGGTGTTTGGATGTGGTAGGAATCACGTTAAAAGTGTTTTGAACCACCTTCGATGGTGTTTGGATGTGGCAGGAATCACGAAAAAAGTGTTTTGAACCACCTTCGATGGTGTTTGGATGTGGCAGGAATCACGAAAAAAGTGTTTTGAACCACCTTCGATGGTGTTTGGATGTGGCAGGAATCACGTAAATAGTGTTTTGAACCACCTTCGATGGTGTTTGGATGTGGTAGGAATCACGTAAAAAGTGTTTTAAACCACCTTCGATGGTGTTTGGATGTGGTAGGAATCAGTTCAAAAGTGTTTTAAACCACGTTCGATGGTGTTTGGATGTGGCAGGAATCACGTAAATAGTGTTTTGAACCGCCTTCGATGGTGTTTGGATGTGGTAGGAATCACGTAAAAAGTGTTTTAAACCACCTTCGATGGTGTTTGGATGTGGTAGGAATCAGTTCAAAAGTGTTTTAAACCACGTTCGATGGTGTTTGGATGTGGCAGGAATCACGTAAAAAGTGTTTTGAACCACCTTCGACGGTGTTTGGATGTGGTAGGAATCACGTAAAAAGTGTTTTGAACCACCTTAGATGGTGTTTGGATGTGGCAGGAATCACGTAAAAAGTTTTTTGAACCACCCTCGATGGTGTTTGGATGTGGTAGGAATCACGTAAAAAGTGTTTTGAACCACCTTCGATGGTGTTTGGATGTGGCAGGAATCACGTAAAAAGTTTTTTGAACCACCCTCGATGGTGTTTGGATGTGGCAGGAATCACGTAAAAAGTGTTTTGAACCACCTTCGATGGTGTTTGGATGTGGCAGGAATCACGTAAAAAGTGTTTTGTACCACCTTCGATGGTGTTTGGATGTGGTAGGAATCACGTAAAAAGTGTTTTGAACCACCTTCGACGGTGTTTGGATGTGGTAGGAATCACGTTAAAAGTGTTTTGAACCACCTTCGATGGTGTTTGGATGTGGCAGGAATCACGAAAAAAGTGTTTTGAACCACCTTCGATGGTGTTTGGATGTGGCAGGAATCACGAAAAAAGTGTTTTGAACCACCTTCGATGGTGTTTGGATGTGGCAGGAATCACGTAAATAGTGTTTTGAACCACCTTCGATGGTGTTTGGATGTGGTAGGAATCACGTAAAAAGTGTTTTAAACCACCTTCGATGGTGTTTGGATGTGGTAGGAATCAGTTCAAAAGTGTTTTAAACCACGTTCGATGGTGTTTGGATGTGGCAGGAATCACGTAAATAGTGTTTTGAACCGCCTTCGATGGTGTTTGGATGTGGTAGGAATCACGTAAAAAGTGTTTTGAACCACCTTCGATGGTGTTTGGATGTGGTAGGAATCACGTAAAAAGTGTTTTGAACCACCCTCGATGGTGTTTGGATGTGGCAGGAATCACGTAAAAAGTGTTTTGAACCACCTTCGATGGTGTTTGGATGTGGTAGGAATCACGTAAAAAGTGTTTTGAACCACCTTCGATGGTGTTTGGATGTGGTAGGAATCACGTAAAAAGTGTTTTGAACCACCTTCGATGGTGTTTGGATGTGGCAGGAATCACGTAAAAAGTTTTTTGAACCACCCTCGATGGTGTTTGGATGTGGCAGGAATCACGTAAAAAGTGTTTTGAACCACCTTCGACGGTGTTTGGATGTGGTAGGAATCACGTAAAAAGTGTTTTGAACCACCTTAGATGGTGTTTGGATGTGGTAGGAATCACGTAAAAAGTGTTTTGAACCACCTTCGATGGTGTTTGGATGTGGCAGGAATCACGTAAAAAGTGTTTTGAACCACCTTCGATGGTGTTTGGATGTGGTAGGAATCACGTAAAAAGTGTTTTGAACCACCTTCGATGGTGTTTGGATGTGGTAGGAATCACGTAAAAAGTGTTTTGAACCACCTTCGATGGTGTTTGGATGTGGTAGGAATCAGTTCAAAAGTGTTTTAAACCACGTTCGATGGTGTTTGGATGTGGCAGGAATCACGTAAATAGTGTTTTGAACCGCCTTCGATGGTGTTTGGATGTGGTAGGAATCACGTAAAAAGTGTTTTGAACCACCTTCGATGGTGTTTGGATGTGGTAGGAATCACGTAAAAAGTGTTTTGAACCACCTTCGATGGTGTTTGGATGTGGCAGGAATCACGTAAAAAGTTTTTTGAACCACCTTCGATGGTGTTTGGATGTGGCAGGAATCACGTAAAAAGTGTTTTGAACCACCTTCGACGGTGTTTGGATGTGGTAGGAATCACGTAAAAAGTGTTTTGAACCACCTTAGATGGTGTTTGGATGTGGCAGGAATCACGTAAAAAGTTTTTTGAACCACCCTCGATGGTGTTTGGATGTGGCAGGAATCACGTAAAAAGTGTTTTGAACCACCTTCGATGGTGTTTGGATGTGGCAGGAATCACGTAAAAAGTGTTTTGAACCACCTTCGATGGTGTTTGGATGTGGCAGGAATCACGTAAAAAGTGTTTTGAACCACCTTGGATGGTGTTTGGATGTGTTAAGAATCACGTAAAAAGTGTTTTGAACCACCTTCGATGGTGTTTGGATGTGGCAGGAATCACGTAAAAAGTTTTTTGAACCACCCTCGATGGTGTTTGGATGTGGCAGGAATCACGTAAATAGTGTTTTGAACCACCTTCGACGGTGTTTGGATGTGGTAGGAATCATGTAAAAAGTGTTTTGAACCACCTTCGATGGTGTTTGGATGTGGTAGGAATCACGTAAAATGTGTTTTGAACCACCTTCGATGGTGTTTGGATGTGTTAAGAATCACGTAAAAAGTGTTTTGAACCACCTTCGATGGTGTTTGGATGTGGTATGAATCACGTAAAAAGTGTTTTGAACCACCTTCGATGGTGTTTGGATGTGGTAGGAATCACGTAAAATGTGTTTTGAACCACCTTCGATGGTATTTGGATGTGGTAGGAATCATGTAAAAAGTGTTTTGAACCACCTTGGATGGTGTTTGGATGTGTTAAGAATCACGTAAAAAGTGTTTTGAACCACCTTCGATGGTGTTTGGATGTGGCAGGAATCACGTAAAAAGTTTTTTGAACCACCCTCGATGGTGTTTGGATGTGGCAGGAATCACGTAAATAGTGTTTTGAACCACCTTCGACGGTGTTTGGATGTGGTAGGAATCATGTAAAAAGTGTTTTGAACCACCTTCGATGGTGTTTGGATGTGGTAGGAATCACGTAAAATGTGTTTTGAACCACCTTCGATGGTGTTTGGATGTGTTAAGAATCACGTAAAAAGTGTTTTGAACCACCTTCGATGGTGTTTGGATGTGGTATGAATCACGTAAAAAGTGTTTTGAACCACCTTCGATGGTGTTTGGATGTGGTAGGAATCACGTAAAATGTGTTTTGAACCACCTTCGATGGTATTTGGATGTGGTAGGAATCATGTAAAAAGTGTTTTGAACCACCTTCGATGGTGTTTGGATGTGGTAGGAATCACGTAAAATGTGTTTTGAACCACCTTCGATGGTGTTTGGATGTGGCAGGAATCACGTAAAAAGTGTTTTGAACCACCTTCGATGGTGTTTGGATGTGGTAGGAATCACGTAAAAAGTGTTTTGAACCACCTTGGATGGTGTTTGGATGTGGCAGGAATCACGTAAATAGTGTTTTGAATCACCTTCGATGGTGTTTGGATGTTGTAGGAATCACGTAAAAAGAGTTTTGAACCACCTTCGATGGTGTTTGGATGTGGTATGAATCACGTAAAAAGTGTTTTGAACCACCTTCGATGGTGTTTGGATGTGGTATGAATCACGTAAAAAGTGTTTTGAACCACCTTGGATGGTGTTTGGATGTGGAAGGAATCACGTAAACTGTGTTTTGAACCACCTTCGATGGTGTTTGGATGTTGTAGGAATCACGTAAAAAGTGTTTTGAACCACCTTCGATGGTATTTGGATGTGGTAGGAATCATGTAAAAAGTGTTTTGAACCACCTTCGATGGTGTTTGGATGTGGTAGGAATCACGTAAAATGTGTTTTGAACCACCTTCGATGGTGTTTGGATGTGGCAGGAATCACGTAAAAAGTGTTTTGAACCACCTTCGATGGTGTTTGGATGTGGCAGGAATCACGTAAAAAGTGTTTTGAACCACCTTCGATGGTGTTTGGATGTGGTAGGAATCAGTTCAAAAGTGTTTTAAACCACGTTCGATGGTGTTTGGATGTGGCAGGAATCACGTAAATAGTGTTTTGAACCGCCTTCGATGGTGTTTGGATGTGGTAGGAATCACGTAAAAAGTGTTTTGAACCACCTTCGATGGTGTTTGGATGTGGTAGGAATCACGTAAAAAGTGTTTTGAACCACCTTCGATGGTGTTTGGATGTGGCAGGAATCACGTAAAAAGTTTTTTGAACCACCTTCGATGGTGTTTGGATGTGGCAGGAATCACGTAAAAAGTGTTTTGAACCACCTTCGACGGTGTTTGGATGTGGTAGGAATCACGTAAAATGTGTTTTGAACCACCTTCGATGGTATTTGGATGTGGTAGGAATCATGTAAAAAGTGTTTTGAACCACCTTCGATGGTGTTTGGATGTGGTAGGAATCACGTAAAATGTGTTTTGAACCACCTTAGATGGTGTTTGGATGTGGCAGGAATCACGTAAAAAGTTTTTTGAACCACCCTCGATGGTGTTTGGATGTGGCAGGAATCACGTAAAAAGTGTTTTGAACCACCTTCGATGGTGTTTGGATGTGGCAGGAATCACGTAAAAAGTGTTTTGAACCACCTTCGATGGTGTTTGGATGTGGCAGGAATCACGTAAAAAGTGTTTTGAACCACCTTCGATGGTGTTTGGATGTGGCAGGAATCACGTAAATAGTGTTTTGAACCACCTTCGACGGTGTTTGGATTTGGTAGGAATCACGTAAAATGTGTTTTGAACCACCTTCGATGGTGTTTGGATGTGTTAAGAATCACGTAAAAAGTGTTTTGAACCACCTTCGATGGTGTTTGGATGTGGTATGAATCACGTAAAAAGTGTTTTGAATCACCTTCGATGGTGTTTGGATGTTGTAGGAATCACGTAAAAAGAGTTTTGAACCACCTTCGATGGTGTTTGGATGTGGTATGAATCACGTAAAAAGTGTTTTGAACCACCTTCGATGGTGTTTGGATGTGGTATGAATCACGTAAAAAGTGTTTTGAACCACCTTGGATGGTGTTTGGATGTGGAAGGAATCACGTAAACTGTGTTTTGAACCACCTTCGATGGTGTTTGGATGTTGTAGGAATCACGTAAAAAGTGTTTTGAACCACCTTCGATGGTATTTGGATGTGGTATGAATCACGTAAAAAGTGTTTTGAACCACCTTCGATGGTGTTTGGATTTGGTATGAATCACGTAAAAAGTGTTTTGAATCACCTTCGATGGTGTTTGGATGTGGAAGGAATCACGTAAAATGTGTTTTGAACCACCTTCGATGGTATTTGGATGTGGTAGGAATCATGTAAAAAGTGTTTTGAACCAGCTTCGATGGTGTTTGGATGTGGTAGGAATCACGTAAAATGTGTTTTGAACCACCTTCGATGGTATTTGGATGTGGTATGAATCACGTAAAAAGTGTTTTGAATCACCTTCGATGGTGTTTGGATGTGGTATGAATCACGTAAAAAGTGTTTTGAACCACCTTCGATGGTGTTTGGATGTGGTAGGAATCACGTAAAATGTGTTTTGAACCACCTTCGATGGTATTTGGATGTGGTAGGAATCACGTAAAAAGTGTTTTGAACCACCTTCGATGGTGTTTGGATGTGGTAGGAATCACGTAAAAAGTGTTTTGAACCACCTTCGATGGTGTTTGGATGTGGCAGGAATCACGTAAAAAGTTTTTTGAACCACCTTCGATGGTGTTTGGATGTGGCAGGAATCACGTAAAAAGTGTTTTGAACCACCTTCGACGGTGTTTGGATGTGGTATGAATCACGTAAAAAGTGTTTTGAACCACCTTCGATGGTATTTGGATGTGGTAGGAATCATGTAAAAAGTGTTTTGAACCACCTTCGATGGTGTTTGGATGTGGTAGGAATCACGTAAAATGTGTTTTGAACCACCTTAGATGGTGTTTGGATGTGGCAGGAATCACGTAAAAAGTTTTTTGAACCACCCTCGATGGTGTTTGGATGTGGCAGGAATCACGTAAAAAGTGTTTTGAACCACCTTCGATGGTGTTTGGATGTGGCAGGAATCACGTAAAAAGTGTTTTGAACCACCTTCGATGGTGTTTGGATGTGGCAGGAATCACGTAAAAAGTTTTTTGAACCACCTTCGATGGTATTTGGATGTGGTAGGAATCATGTAAAAAGTGTTTTGAACCACCTTCGATGGTGTTTGGATGTGGTAGGAATCACGTAAAATGTGTTTTGAACCACCTTCGATGGTGTTTGGATGTGTTAAGAATCACGTAAAAAGTGTTTTGAACCACCTTCGATGGTGTTTGGATGTGGTATGAATCACGTAAAAAGTGTTTTGAACCACCTTCGATGGTGTTTGGATGTGGTAGGAATCACGTAAAATGTGTTTTGAACCACCTTCGATGGTATTTGGATGTGGTAGGAATCATGTAAAAAGTGTTTTGAACCACCTTCGATGGTGTTTGGATGTGGTAGGAATCACGTAAAATGTGTTTTGAACCACCTTCGATGGTGTTTGGATTTGGTAGGAATCACGTAAAATGTGTTTTGAACCACCTTCGATGGTATTTGGATGTGGTAGGAATCATGTAAAAAGTGTTTTGAACCACCTTCGATGGTGTTTGGATGTGGTATGAATCACGTAAAAAGTGTTTTGAATCACCTTCGATGGTGTTTGGATGTTGTAGGAATCACGTAAAAAGAGTTTTGAACCACCTTCGATGGTGTTTGGATGTGGTATGAATCACGTAAAAAGTGTTTTGAACCACCTTCGATGGTGTTTGGATGTGGTATGAATCACGTAAAAAGTGTTTTGAACCACCTTGGATGGTGTTTGGATGTGGAAGGAATCACGTAAAATGTGTTTTGAACCACCTTCGATGGTGTTTGGATGTTGTAGGAATCACGTAAAAAGTGTTTTGAACCACCTTCGATGGTATTTGGATGTGGTATGAATCACGTAAAAAGTGTTTTGAACCACCTTCGATGGTGTTTGGATTTGGTATGAATCACGTAAAAAGTGTTTTGAATCACCTTCGATGGTGTTTGGATGTGGAAGGAATCACGTAAAATGTGTTTTGAACCACCTTCGATGGTATTTGGATGTGGTAGGAATCATGTAAAAAGTGTTTTGAACCACCTTCGATGGTGTTTGGATGTGGTAGGAATCACGTAAAATGTGTTTTGAACCACCTTCGATGGTATTTGGATGTGGTATGAATCACGTAAAAAGTGTTTTGAATCACCTTCGATGGTGTTTGGATGTTGTAGGAATCACGTAAAAAGTGTTTTGAACCACCTTCGATGGTGTTTGGATGTTGTAGGAATCACGTAAAAAGTGTTTTGAACCACCTTCGATGGTGTTTGGATGTGGTATGAATCACGTAAAAAGTGTTTTGAATCACCTTCGATGGTGTTTGGATGTTGTAGGAATCACGTAAAAAGAGTTTTGAACCACCTTCGATGGTGTTTGGATGTGGTATGAATCACGTAAAAAGTGTTTTGAACCACCTTCGATGGTGTTTGGATGTGGTATGAATCACGTAAAAAGTGTTTTGAACCACCTTGGATGGTGTTTGGATGTGGCAGGAATCACGTAAAATGTGTTTTGAACCACCTTCGATGGTGTTTGGATGTGTTAAGAATCACGTAAAAAGTGTTTTGAACCACCTTCGATGGTATTTGGATGTGGTATGAATCACGTAAAAAGTGTTTTGAATCACCTTCGATGGTGTTTGGATGTTGTAGGAATCACGTAAAAAGAGTTTTGAACCACCTTCGATGGTGTTTGGATGTGGTATGAATCACGTAAAAAGTGTTTTGAACCACCTTGGATGGTGTTTGGATGTGGCAGGAATCACGTAAAATGTGTTTTGAACCACCTTCGATGGTGTTTGGATGTGTTAAGAATCACGTAAAAAGTGTTTTGAACCACCTTCGATGGTATTTGGATGTGGTATGAATCACGTAAAAAGTGTTTTGAATCACCTTCGATGGTGTTTGGATGTTGTAGGAATCACGTAAAAAGAGTTTTGAACCACCTTCGATGGTGTTTGGATGTGGTATGAATCACGTAAAAAGTGTTTTGAACCACCTTGGATGGTGTTTGGATGTGGCAGGAATCACGTAAAATGTGTTTTGAACCACCTTCGATGGTGTTTGGATGTGTTAAGAATCACGTAAAAAGTGTTTTGAACCACCTTCGATGGTGTTTGGATGTGGTAGGAATCACGTAAAAAGTGTTTTGAACCACCTTCGATGGTGTTTGGATGTTGTAGGAATCACGTAAAAAGTGTTTTGAACCACCTTCGATGGTATTTGGATGTGGTATGAATCACGTAAAAAGTGTTTTGAACCACCTTCGATGGTGTTTGGATTTGGTATGAATCACGTAAAAAGTGTTTTGAATCACCTTCGATGGTGTTTGGATGTGGAAGGAATCACGTAAAATGTGTTTTGAACCACCTTCGATGGTATTTGGATGTGGTAGGAATCATGTAAAAAGTGTTTTGAACCACCTTCGATGGTGTTTGGATGTGGTAGGAATCACGTAAAATGTGTTTTGAACCACCTTCGATGGTATTTGGATGTGGTATGAATCACGTAAAAAGTGTTTTGAATCACCTTCGATGGTGTTTGGATGTTGTAGGAATCACGTAAAAAGTGTTTTGAACCACCTTCGATGGTGTTTGGATGTTGTAGGAATCACGTAAAAAGTGTTTTGAACCACCTTCGATGGTGTTTGGATGTGGTATGAATCACGTAAAAAGTGTTTTGAATCACCTTCGATGGTGTTTGGATGTTGTAGGAATCACGTAAAAAGAGTTTTGAACCACCTTCGATGGTGTTTGGATGTGGTATGAATCACGTAAAAAGTGTTTTGAACCACCTTGGATGGTGTTTGGATGTGGCAGGAATCACGTAAAATGTGTTTTGAACCACCTTCGATGGTGTTTGGATGTGTTAAGAATCACGTAAAAAGTGTTTTGAACCACCTTCGATGGTATTTGGATGTGGTAGGAATCATGTAAAAAGTGTTTTGAACCACCTTCGATGGTGTTTGGATGTGGAAGGAATCACGTAAAATGTGTTTTGAACCACCTTCGATGGTGTTTGGATGTGTTAAGAATCACGTAAAAAGTGTTTTGAACCACCTTCGATGGTGTTTGGATTTGGTAGGAATCACGTAAAAAGTGTTTTGAACCACCTTCGATGGTGTTTGGATGTGGTATGAATCACGTAAAAAGTGTTTTGAACCACCTTCGATGGTGTTTGGATGTGGTAGGAATCACGTAAAATGTGTTTTGAACCACCTTCGATGGTATTTGGATGTGGTAGGAATCATGTAAAAAGTGTTTTGAACCACCTTCGATGGTGTTTGGATGTGGTAGGAATCACGTAAAATGTGTTTTGAACCACCTTCGATGGTGTTTGGATGTGTTAAGAATCACGTAAAAAGTGTTTTGAACCACCTTCGATGGTGTTTGGATGTGGTATGAATCACGTAAAAAGTGTTTTGAATCACCTTCGATGGTGTTTGGATGTTGTAGGAATCACGTAAAAAGAGTTTTGAACCACCTTCGATGGTGTTTGGATGTGGTATGAATCACGTAAAAAGTGTTTTGAACCACCTTCGATGGTGTTTGGATGTGGTATGAATCACGTAAAAAGTGTTTTGAACCACCTTGGATGGTGTTTGGATGTGTTAAGAATCACGTAAAAAGTGTTTTGAACCACCTTCGATGGTTTTTGGATGTGGTAGGAATCACGTAAAAAGTGTTTTGAACCACCTTCGATGGTGTTTGGATGTGGCAGGAATCACGTAAAAAGTGTTTTGAACCACCTTCGATGGTGTTTGGATGTGGTAGGAATCACGTAAAAAGTGTTTTGAACCACCTTCGATGGTGTTTGGATGTGGTAGGAATCACGTAAAAAGTGTTTTGAATCACCTTCGATGGTGTTTGGATGTGGTAGGAATCACGTAAAAAGTGTTTTGAACCACCTTCGATGGTGTTGGGATGTGGCAGGAATCACGTAAAAAGTGTCTTGAACCACCTTCGATGGTGTTTGGATGTGTTAAGAATCACGTAAAAAGTGTTTTGAACCACCTTCGATGGTGTTTGGCTGTATTAGGAATTACGTGAAAAGTGTTTTGAACCACCTTCGATGGTGTTTGGATGTGGTATGAATCACGTAAAAAGTGTTTTGAACCACCTTCGATGGTGTTTGGATGTGGCAGGAATCACGTAAAAAGTGTTTTGAACCACCTTCGATGGTGTTTGGATGTGGCAGGAATCACGTAAAAAGTGTTTTGAATCACCTTCGATGGTATTTGGATGTGGTAGGAATCACGTAAAAAGTGTTTTGAACCACCTTCGATGGTGTTTGGATGTGGTATGAATCACGTAAAAAGTGTTTTGAACCACCTTCGACGGTGTTTGGATGTGGCAGGAATCACGTAAAAAGTGTTTTGAACCACCTTCGATGGTGTTTGGATGTGTTAAGAATCACGTAAAAAGTGTTTTGAACCACCTTCGATGGTGTTTTCCTGTATTAGGAATTACGTGAAAAGTGTTTTGAACCACCTTCGATGGTGTTTGGATGTGATATGAATCACGTAAAAAGTGTTTTGAACCACCTTCGATGGTGTTTGGATGTGGCAGGAATCACGTAAAAAGTGTTTTGAACCACCTTCGATGGTGTTTGGATGTGGCAGGAATCACGTAAAAAGTGTTTTGAACCACCTTCGATGGTGTTTGGATTTGGTAGGAATCACGTAAAAAGTGTTTTGAACCACCTTCGATGGTGGTTGGATGTGGCAGGAATCACGTAAAAAGTGTTTTGAACCACCTTCGATGGTGTTTGGATGTGTTAAGAATCACGTAAAAAGTGTTTTGAACCACCTTCGATGGTGTTTGGCTGTATTAGGAATTACGTGAAAAGTGTTTTGAACCACCTTCGATGGTGTTTGGATGTGGCAGGAATCACGTAAAAAGTGTTTTGAACCACCTTGGATGGTGTTTGGATGTGGCAGGAATCACGTAAAAAGTGTTTTGAACCACCTTCGATGGTGTTTGGATTTGGTAGGAATCACGTAAAAAGTGTTTTGAACCACCTTCGATGGTGTTTGGATGTGGTATGAATCACGTAAAAAGTGTTTTGAATCACCTTCGATGGTGTTTGGATGTTGTAGGAATCACGTAAAAAGAGTTTTGAACCACCTTCGATGGTGGTTGGATGTGGCAGGAATCACGTAAAAAGTGTTTTGAACCACCTTCGATGGTGTTTGGATGTGTTAAGAATCACGTAAAAAGTGTTTTGAACCACCTTCGATGGTGTTTGGATGTGGTAGGAATCACGTAAAAAGTGTTTTGAACCACCTTCGATGGTGTTTGGATGTGGCAGGAATCACGTAAAAAGTGTCTTGAACCACCTTCGATGGTGTTTGGATGTGGTATGAATCACGTAAAAAGTGTTTTGAACCACCTTCGATGGTGTTTGGATTTGGTAGGAATCACGTAAAAACTGTTTTGAACCACCTTCGATGGTGTTTGGATGTGGCAGGAATCACGTAAAAAGTGTTTTGAACCACCTTCGATGGTGGTTGGATGTGGCAGGAATCACGTAAAAAGTGTTTTGAACCACCTTCGATGGTGTTTGGATGTGTTAAGAATCACGTAAAAAGTGTTTTGAACCACCTTCGATGGTGTTTGGCTGTATTAGGAATTACGTGAAAAGTGTTTTGAACCACCTTCGATGGTGTTTGGATGTGGCAGGAATCACGTAAAAAGTGTCTTGAACCACCTTCGATGGTGTTTGGATGTGGTATGAATCACGTAAAAAGTGTTTTGAACCACCTTCGATGGTGTTTGGATTTGGTAGGAATCACGTAAAAACTGTTTTGAACCACCTTCGATGGTGTTTGGATGTGGCAGGAATCACGTAAAAAGTGTTTTGAACCACCTTCGATGGTGGTTGGATGTGGCAGGAATCACGTAAAAAGTGTTTTGAACCACCTTCGATGGTGTTTGGATGTGTTAAGAATCACGTAAAAAGTGTTTTGAACCACCTTCGATGGTGTTTGGATGTGTTAAGAATCACGTAAAAAGTGTTTTGAACCACCTTCGATGGTGTTTGGATGTGGCAGGAATCACGTAAAAAGTGTTTTGAACCACCTTCGATGGTGTTTGGATGTGGCAGGAATCACGTAAAAAGTGTCTTGAACCACCTTCGATGGTGTTTGGATGTGGTATGAATCACGTAAAAAGTGTTTTGAACCACCTTCGATGGTGTTTGGATTTGGTAGGAATCACGTAAAAACTGTTTTGAACCACCTTCGATGGTGTTTGGATGTGGCAGGAATCACGTAAAAAGTGTTTTGAACCACCTTCGACGGTGTTTGGATGTGGAAGGAATCACGTAAAAAGTGTTTTGAACCACCTTCGATGGTGTTTGGATGTGGTAGGAATCACGTAAAAAGTGTTTTGAACCACCTTCGACGGTGTTTGGATGTGGTAGGAATCACGTAAAAAGTGTTTTGAACCACCTTGGATGGTGTTTGGATGTGGCAGGAATCACGTAAAAAGTGTTTTGAACCACCTTCGATGGTGTTTGGATTTGGTAGGAATCACGTAAAAAGTGTTTTGAACCACCTTCGATGGTGTTTGGATTTGGTAGGAATCACGTAAAAAGTGTTTTGAACCACCTTCGATGGTGGTTGGATGTGGCAGGAATCACGTAAAAAGTGTTTTGAACCACCTTCGATGGTGTTTGGATGTGTTAAGAATCACGTAAAAAGTGTTTTGAACCACCTTCGATGGTGTTTGGCTGTATTAGGAATTACGTGAAAAGTGTTTTGAACCACCTTCGATGGTGTTTGGATGTGGCAGGAATCACGTAAAAAGTGTTTTGAACCACCTTGGATGGTGTTTGGATGTGGCAGGAATCACGTAAAAAGTGTTTTGAACCACCTTCGATGGTGTTTGGATTTGGTAGGAATCACGTAAAAAGTGTTTTGAACCACCTTCGATGGTGTTTGGATGTGGTATGAATCACGTAAAAAGTGTTTTGAATCACCTTCGATGGTGTTTGGATGTTGTAGGAATCACGAAAAAAGTGTTTTGAACCACCTTCGATGGTGGTTGGATGTGGCAGGAATCACGTAAAAAGTGTTTTGAACCACCTTCGATGGTGTTTGGATGTGTTAAGAATCACGTAAAAAGTGTTTTGAACCACCTTCGATGGTGTTTGGATGTGGTAGGAATCACGTAAAAAGTGTTTTGAACCACCTTCGATGGTGTTTGGATGTGGCAGGAATCACGTAAAAAGTGTCTTGAACCACCTTCGATGGTGTTTGGATTTGGTAGGAATCACGTAAAAACTGTTTTGAACCACCTTCGATGGTGTTTGGATGTGGCAGGAATCACGTAAAAAGTGTTTTGAACCACCTTCGATGGTGGTTGGATGTGGCAGGAATCACGTAAAAAGTGTTTTGAACCACCTTCGATGGTGTTTGGATGTGTTAAGAATCACGTAAAAAGTGTTTTGAACCACCTTCGATGGTGTTTGGCTGTATTAGGAATTACGTGAAAAGTGTTTTGAACCACCTTCGATGGTGTTTGGATGTGGTAGGAATCACGTAAAAAGTGTTTTGAACCACCTTCGATGGTGTTTGGATGTGGTATGAATCACGTAAAAAGTGTTTTGAACCACCTTCGATGGTGTTTGGATTTGGTAGGAATCACGTAAAAAGTGTTTTGAACCACCTTCGATGGTGTTTGGATGTGTTAAGAATCACGTAAAAAGTGTTTTGAACCACCTTCGATGGTGTTTGGCTGTATTAGGAATTACGTGAAAAGTGTTTTGAACCACCTTCGATGGTGTTTGGATGTGTTAAGAATCACGTAAAAAGTGTTTTGAACCACCTTCGATGGTGTTTGGATGTGGCAGGAATCACGTAAAAAGTGTTTTGAACCACCTTCGATGGTGTTTGGATGTGGTAGGAATCACGTAAAAAGTGTTTTGAACCACCTTCGATGGTGTTTGGATGTGGCAGGAATCACGTAAAAAGTGTTTTGAACCACCTTCGATGGTGTTTGGATGTGTTAAGAATCACGTAAAAAGTGTTTTGAACCACCTTCGATGGTGTTTGGATGTGGTATGAATCACGTAAAAAGTGTTTTGAACCACCTTGGATGGTGTTTGGATGTGGCAGGAATCACGTAAAAAGTGTTTTGAACCACCTTGGATGGTGTTTGGATGTGGCAGGAATCACGTAAAAAGTGTTTTGAACCACCTTCGATGGTGTTTGGATGTGGTATGAATCACGTAAAAAGTGTTTTGAACCACCTTCGATGGTGTTTGGATGTGGTATGAATCACGTAAAAAGTGTTTTGAACCACCTTCGATGGTGTTTGGATGTGGTATGAATCACGTAAAAAGTGTTTTGAATCACCTTCGATGGTGCTTGGATGTGGCAGGAATCACGTAAAAAGAGTTTTGAACCACCTTCGATGGTGTTTGGATGTGGTAGGAATCACGTAAAAAGTGTTTTGAACCACCTTCGATGGTGTTTGGATGTGGCAGGAATCACGTAAAAAGTGTCTTGAACCACCTTCGATGGTGTTTGGATGTGTTAAGAATCACGTAAAAAGTGTTTTGAACCTCCTTCGATGGTGTTTGGCTGTATTAGGAATTACGTGAAAAGTGTTTTGAACCACCTTCGATGGTGTTTGGATGTGGTATGAATCACGTAAAAAGTGTTTTGAACCACCTTGGATGGTGTTTGGATGTGGCAGGAATCACGTAAAAAGTGTTTTGAACCACCTTCGATGGTGTTTGGATGTGGCAGGAATCACGTAAAAAGTACTTTGAACCACCTTCGATGGTGTTTGGATTTGGTAGGAATCACGTAAAAAGTGTTTTGAACCACCTTCGATGGTGTTTGGATGTGTTAAGAATCACGTAAAAAGTGTTTTGAACCACCTTCGATGGTGTTTGGCTGTATTAGGAATTACGTGAAAAGTGTTTTGAACCACCTTCGATGGTGTTTGGATGTGGTATGAATCACGTAAAAAGTGTTTTGAACCACCTTCGATGGTGTTTGGATGTGGTATGAATCACGTAAAAAGTGTTTTGAACCACCTTGGATGGTGTTTGGATGTGGCAGGAATCACGTAAAAAGTACTTTGAACCACCTTCGATGGTGTTTGGATGTGGTAGGAATTACGTGAATAGTGTTTGAACCACCTTCGATGGTGTTTGGATGTGGTATGAATCACGTAAAAAGTGTTTTGAACCACCTTCGATGGTGTTTGGATGTGGTGGGAATCACGTAAAAAGTGTTTTGAACCACCTTCGATGCTGTTTGGATGTGTTAAGAATCACGTAAAAAGTGTTTTGAACCACCTTCGATGGTGTTTGGATGTGGTATGAATCACGTAAAAAGTGTTTTGAACCACCTTCGATGGTGTTTGGATGTGGTATGAATCACGTAAAAAGTACTTTGAACCACCTTCGATGGTGTTTGGATGTGGTAGGAATTACGTGAATAGTGTTTTGAACCACCTTCGATGGTGTTTGGATGTGGCAGGAATCACGTAAAAAGTGTTTTGAACCACCTTCGATGGTGTTTGGATTTGGTAGGAATCACGTAAAAACTGTTTTGAACCACCTTCGATGGTGTTTGGATGTGGTAGGAATCATGTAAAAAGTGTTTTGAACCACCTTCAATGGTGTTTGGATGTGGTAGGAATCACGTAAAAAGTGTTTTGAACCACCTTCGATGGTGTTTGGATGTGTTAAGAATCACGTAAAAAGTGTTTTGAACCACCTTCGATGGTGTTTGGCTGTATTAGGAATTACGTGAAAAGTGTTTTGAACCACCTTCGATGGTGTTTGGATGTGGCAGGAATCACGTAAAAAGTGTTTTGAACCACCTTCGATGGTGTTTGGATTTGGTAGGAATCACGTAAAAAGTGTTTTGAACCACCTTCGATGGTGTTTGGATGTGTTAAGAATCACGTAAAAAGTGTTTTGAACCACCTTCGATGGTGTTTGGCTGTATTAGGAATTACGTGAAAAGTGTTTTGAACCACCTTCGATGGTGTTTGGATGTGGCAGGAATCACGTAAAAAGTGTTTTGAACCACCTTCGATGGTATTTGGATGTGGTAGGAATCACGTAAAAAGTGTTTTGAACCACCTTCGATGGTGTTTGGATGTGGCAGGAATCACGTAAAAAGTGTTTTGAACCACCTTCGATGGTGTTTGGATGTGTTAAGAATCACGTAAAAAGTGTTTTGAACCACCTTCGATGGTGTTTGGATGTGGTATGAATCACGTAAAAAGTGTTTTGAACCACCTTGGATGGTGTTTGGATGTGGCAGGAATCACGTAAAAAGTGTTTTGAACCACCTTCGATGGTGTTTGGATGTGGTAGGAATCACGTAAAAAGTGTTTTGAACCACCTTCGATGGTGTTTGGATGTGGTAGGAATCACGTAAAAAGTGTTTTGAACCACCTTCGATGGTGTTTGGATGTGTTAAGAATCACGTAAAAAGTGTTTTGAACCACCTTCGATGGTGTTTGGCTGTATTAGGAATCACGTAAAAAGTGTTTTGAACCACCTTCGATGGTATTTGGATGTGGTAGGAATCACGTAAAAAGTGTTTTGAACCACCTTCGATGGTATTTGGATGTGGTAGGAATCACGTAAAAAGTGTTTTGAACCACCTTCGATGGTGTTTGGATGTGGCAGGAATCACGTAAAAAGTGTTTTGAACCACCTTCGATGGTGTTTGGATGTGTTAAGAATCACGTAAAAAGTGTTTTGAACCACCTTCGATGGTGTTTGGATGTGGTAGGAATCACGTAAAAAGTGTTTTGAACCACCTTGGATGGTGTTTGGATGTGGCAAGAATCACGTAAAAAGTGTTTTGAACCACCTTCGATGGTGTTTGGATGTGTTAAGAATCACGTAAAAAGTGTTTTGAACCACCTTCGATGGTGTTTGGATGTGGCAGGAATCACGTAAAAAGTGTTTTGAACCACCTTCGATGGTGTTTGGATGTGTTAAGAATCACGTAAAAAGTGTTTTGAACCACCTTCGATGGTGTTTGGATGTTGTAGGAATCACGTAAAAAGTGTTTTGAACCACCTTGGATGGTGTTTGGATGTGGCAGGAATCACGTAAAAAGTGTTTTGAACCACCTTGGATGGTGTTTGGATGTGGCAGGAATCACGTAAAAAGTGTTTTGAACCACCTTCGATGGTGTTTGGATGTGGCAGGAATCACGTAAAAAGTGTTTTGAACCACCTTCGATGGTGTTTGGATGTGGTAGGAATCACGTAAAAAGTGTTTTGAACCACCTTCGATGGTGTTTGGATGTGTTAAGAATCACGTAAAAAGTGTTTTGAACCACCTTCGATGGTGTTTGGATGTGGTAGGAATCACGTAAAAAGTGTTTTGAACCACCTTCGATGGTGTTTGGATGTGTTAAGAATCACGTAAAAAGTGTTTTGAACCACCTTCGATGGTGTTTGGCTGTATTAGGAATCACGTAAAAAGTGTTTTGAACCACCTTCGATGGTATTTGGATGTGGTAGGAATCACGTAAAAAGTGTTTTGAACCACCTTCGATGGTATTTTAATGTGGTAGGAATCACGTAAAAAGTGTTTTGAACCACCTTCGATGGTGTTTGGATGTGGCAGGAATCACGTAAAAAGTGTTTTGAACCACCTTGGATGGTGTTTGGATGTGGCAGGAATCACGTAAAAAGTGTTTTGAACCACCTTGGATGGTGTTTGGATGTGGCAGGAATCACGTAAAAAGTGTTTTGAACCACCTTGGATGGTGTTTGGATGTGGCAAGAATCACGTAAAAAGTGTTTTGAACCACCTTCGATGGTGTTTGGATGTGTTAAGAATCACGTAAAAAGTGTTTTGAACCACCTTCGATGGTGTTTAGATGTGGTAGGAATCACGTAAAAAGTGTTTTGAACCACCTTCGATGGTGTTTGGATGTGTTAAGAATCACGTAAAAAGTGTTTTGAACCACCTTCGATGGTGTTTGGATGTTGTAGGAATCACGTAAAAAGTGTTTTGAACCACCTTCGATGGTGTTTGGATGTTGTAGGAATCACGTAAAAAGTGTTTAAAACCACCTTCGATGGTGTTTGGATGTGGCAGGAATCACGTAAAAAGTGTTTTGAACCACCTTGGATGGTGTTTGGATGTGGCAGGAATCACGTAAAAAGTGTTTTGAACCACCTTCGATGGTATTTGGATGTGGCAGGAATCACGTAAAAAGTGTTTTGAACCACCTTCGATGGTGTTTGGATGTGGTAGGAATCACGTAAAAAGTGTTTTGAACCACCTTCGATGGTGTTTGGATGTGTTAAGAATCACGTAAAAAGTGTTTTGAACCACCTTCGATGGTATTTGGATGTGGTAGGAATCACGTAAAAAGTGTTTTGAACCACCTTCGATGGTATTTTAATGTGGTAGGAATCACGTAAAAAGTGTTTTGAACCACCTTCGATGGTGTTTGGATGTGGCAGGAATCACGTAAAAAGTGTTTTGAACCACCTTGGATGGTGTTTGGATGTGGCAGGAATCACGTAAAAAGTGTTTTGAACCACCTTGGATGGTGTTTGGATGTGGCAGGAATCACGTAAAAAGTGTTTTGAACCACCTTGGATGGTGTTTGGATGTGGCAAGAATCACGTAAAAAGTGTTTTGAACCACCTTCGATGGTGTTTGGATGTGTTAAGAATCACGTAAAAAGTGTTTTGAACCACCTTCGATGGTGTTTGGATGTGGTAGGAATCACGTAAAAAGTGTTTTGAACCACCTTCGATGGTATTTGGATGTGGTAGGAATCACGTAAAAAGTGTTTTGAACCACCTTCGATGGTGTTTGGATGTGGTAGGAATCACGTAAAAAGTGTTTTGAACCACCTTCGATGGTGTTTGGATGTGTTAAGAATCACGTAAAAAGTGTTTTGAACCACCTTCGATGGTGTTTGGATGTGTTAAGAATCACGTAAAAAGTGTTTTAAACCACCTTCGATGGTATTTGGATGTGGTAGGAATCACGTAAAAAGTGTTTTGAACCACCTTCGATGGTATTTGGATGTGGTAGGAATCACGTAAAAAGTGTTTTGAACCACCTTCGATGGTGTTTGGATGTGGTAGGAATCACGTAAAAAGTGTTTTGAACCACCTTCGATGGTGTTTGGATGTGGTAGGAATCACGTAAAAAGTGTTTTGAACCACCTTCGATGGTGTTTGGATGTGGTAGGAATCACGTAAAAAGTGTTTTGAACCACCTTCGATGGTGTTTGGCTGTATTAGGAATCACGTAAAAAGTGTTTTGAACCACCTTCGATGGTATTTGGATGTGGTAGGAATCACGTAAAAAGTGTTTTGAACCACCTTCGATGGTGTTTGGATGTGGCAGGAATCACGTAAAAAGTGTTTTGAACCACCTTCGATGGTGTTTGGATGTGGTAGGAATCACGTAAAAAGTGTTTTGAACCACCTTCGATGGTGTTTGGCTGTATTAGGAATCACGTAAAAAGTGTTTTGAACCACCTTCGATGGTATTTGGATGTGGTATGAATCACGTAAAAAGTGTTTTGAACCACCTTGGATGGTGTTTGGATGTGGCAGGAATCACGTAAAAAGTGTTTTGAACCACCTTCGATGGTGTTTGGATGTGGTAGGAATCACGTAAAAAGTGTTTTGAACCACCTTCGATGGTATTTGGATGTGGTAGGAATCACGTAAAAAGTGTTTTGAACCACCTTCGATGGTGTTTGGATGTGGTAGGAATCACGTAAAAAGTGTTTTGAACCACCTTCGATGGTGTTTGGATGTGGTAGGAATCACGTAAAAAGTGTTTTGAACCACCTTCGATGGTGTTTGGATGTGGTAGGAATCACGTAAAAAGTGTTTTGAACCACCTTGGATGGTGTTTGGATGTGGCAGGAATCACGTAAAAAGTGTTTTGAACCACCTTCGATGGTGTTTGGATGTGGTAGGAATCACGTAAAAAGTGTTTTGAACCACCTTCGATGGTGTTTGGATGTGGTAGGAATCACGTAAAAAGTGTTTTGAACCACCTTCGATGGTATTTTAATGTGGTAGGAATCACGTAAAAAGTGTTTTGAACCACCTTCGATGGTGTTTGGATGTGGTAGGAATCACGTAAAAAGTGTTTTGAACCACCTTCGATGGTATTTGGATGTGGTAGGAATCACGTAAAAAGTGTTTTGAACCACCTTCGATGGTGTTTGGATGTGGTAGGAATCACGTAAAAAGTGTTTTGAACCACCTTCGATGGTGTTTGGATGTGGTATGAATCACGTAAAAAGTGTTTTGAACCACCTTGGATGGTGTTTGGATGTGGCAGGAATCACGTAAAAAGTGTTTTGAACCACCTTGGATGGTGTTTGGATGTGGCAGGAATCACGTAAAAAGTGTTTTGAACCACCTTCGATGGTGTTTGGATGTGGTAGGAATCACGTAAAAAGTGTTTTGAACCACCTTCGATGGTGTTTGGATGTGGTAGGAATCACGTAAAAAGTGTTTTGAACCACCTTCGATGGTGTTTGGATGTGTTAAGAATCACGTAAAAAGTGTTTTGAACCACCTTCGATGGTGTTTGGATGTTGTAGGAATCACGTAAAAAGTGTTTTGAACCACCTTCGATGGTATTTTAATGTGGTAGGAATCACGTAAAAAGTGTTTTGAACCACCTTGGATGGTGTTTGGATGTGTTAAGAATCACGTAAAAAGTGTTTTGAACCACCTTCGATGGTGTTTGGATGTGGTAGGAATCACGTAAAAAGTGTTTTGAACCACCTTCGATGGTGTTTGGATGTGGCAGGAATCACGTAAAAAGTGTCTTGAACCACCTTCGATGGTGTTTGGATGTGTTAAGAATCACGTAAAAAGTGTTTTAAACCACCTTCGATGGTATTTGGATGTGGTAGGAATCACGTAAAAAGTGTTTTGAACCACCTTCGATGGTATTTGGATGTGGTAGGAATCACGTAAAAAGTGTTTTGAACCACCTTCGATGGTGTTTGGATGTGGTAGGAATCACGTAAAAAGTGTTTTGAACCACCTTCGATGGTGTTTGGATGTGGTAGGAATCACGTAAAAAGTGTTTTGAACCACCTTCGATGGTGTTTGGATGTGGTAGGAATCACGTAAAAAGTGTTTTGAACCACCTTCGATGGTGTTTGGCTGTATTAGGAATCACGTAAAAAGTGTTTTGAACCACCTTCGATGGTATTTGGATGTGGTAGGAATCACGTAAAAAGTGTTTTGAACCACCTTCGATGGTGTTTGGATGTGGTAGGAATCACGTAAAAAGTGTTTTGAACCACCTTCGATGGTGTTTGGATGTGGTAGGAATCACGTAAAAAGTGTTTTGAACCACCTTCGATGGTGGTTGGCTGTATTAGGAATCACGTAAAAAGTGTTTTGAACCACCTTCGATGGTATTTGGATGTGGTATGAATCACGTAAAAAGTGTTTTGAACCACCTTGGATGGTGTTTGGATGTGGCAGGAATCACGTAAAAAGTGTTTTGAACCACCTTCGATGGTGTTTGGATGTGGTAGGAATCACGTAAAAAGTGTTTTGAACCACCTTCGATGGTATTTGGATGTGGTAGGAATCACGTAAAAAGTGTTTTGAACCACCTTCGATGGTGTTTGGATGTGGTAGGAATCACGTAAAAAGTGTTTTGAACCACCTTCGATGGTGTTTGGATGTGGTAGGAATCACGTAAAAAGTGTTTTGAACCACCTTCGATGGTGTTTGGATGTGGTAGGAATCACGTAAAAAGTGTTTTGAACCACCTTCGATGGTGTTTGGATGTATTAGGAATCACGTAAAAAGTGTTTTGAACCACCTTCGATGGTATTTGGATGTGGTAGGAATCACGTAAAAAGTGTTTTGAACCACCTTCGATGGTGTTTGGATGTGGTATGAATCACGTAAAAAGTGTTTTGAACCACCTTGGATGGTGTTTGGATGTGGCAGGAATCACGTAAAAAGTGTTTTGAACCACCTTGGATGGTGTTTGGATGTGGCAAGAATCACGTAAAAAGTGTTTTGAACCACCTTCGATGGTGTTTGGATTTGGTAGGAATCACGTAAAAAGTGTTTTGAACCACCTTCGATGGTGTTTGGATGTGGTAGGAATCACGTAAAAAGTGTTTTGAACCACCTTCGATGGTGTTTGGATGTGGTAGGAATCACGTAAAAAGTGTTTTGAACCACCTTCGATGGTGTTTGGATGTGTTAAGAATCACGTAAAAAGTGTTTTGAACCACCTTCGATGGTGTTTGGATGTTGTAGGAATCACGTAAAAAGTGTTTTGAACCACCTTCGATGGTATTTTAATGTGGTAGGAATCACGTAAAAAGTGTTTTGAACCACCTTGGATGGTGTTTGGATGTGTTAAGAATCACGTAAAAAGTGTTTTGAACCACCTTCGATGGTGTTTGGATGTGGTAGGAATCACGTAAAAAGTGTTTTGAACCACCTTCGATGGTGTTTGGATGTGGCAGGAATCACGTAAAAAGTGTCTTGAACCACCTTCGATGGTGTTTGGATGTGTTAAGAATCACGTAAAAAGTGTTTTGAACCACCTTCGATGGTGTTTGGATGTTGTAGGAATCACGTAAAAAGTGTTTTGAACCACCTTCGATGGTGTTTGGATTTGGTAGGAATCACGTAAAAAGTGTTTTGAACCACCTTCGATGGTGTTTGGATGTGGTAGGAATCACGTAAAAAGTGTTTTGAACCACCTTCGATGGTGTTTGGATGTGGTAGGAATCACGTAAAAAGTGTTTTGAACCACCTTCGATGGTGTTTGGATGTGTTAAGAATCACGTAAAAAGTGTTTTGAACCACCTTCGATGGTGTTTGGATGTTGTAGGAATCACGTAAAAAGTGTTTTGAACCACCTTCGATGGTGTTTGGATGTGGCAGGAATCACGTAAAAAGTGTCTTGAACCACCTTCGATGGTGTTTGGATGTGTTAAGAATCACGTAAAAAGTGTTTTAAACCACCTTCGATGGTATTTGGATGTGGTAGGAATCACGTAAAAAGTGTTTTGAACCACCTTCGATGGTATTTGGATGTGGTAGGAATCACGTAAAAAGTGTTTTGAACCACCTTCGATGGTGTTTGGATGTGGTAGGAATCACGTAAAAAGTGTTTTGAACCACCTTCGATGGTGTTTGGATGTGGTAGGAATCACGTAAAAAGTGTTTTGAACCACCTTCGATGGTGTTTGGATGTGGTAGGAATCACGTAAAAAGTGTTTTGAACCACCTTCGATGGTGTTTGGCTGTATTAGGAATCACGTAAAAAGTGTTTTGAACCACCTTCGATGGTGTTTGGATGTGGTAGGAATCACGTAAAAAGTGTTTTGAACCACCTTCGATGGTGTTTGGATGTGGTAGGAATCACGTAAAAAGTGTTTTGAACCACCTTCGATGGTGTTTGGATGTGGTAGGAATCACGTAAAAAGTGTTTTGAACCACCTTCGATGGTGTTTGGATGTGGTAGGAATCACGTAAAAAGTGTTTTGAACCACCTTCGATGGTGTTTGGATGTGTTAAGAATCACGTAAAAAGTGTTTTGAACCACCTTCGATGGTGTTTGGATGTGGTAGGAATCACGTAAAAAGTGTTTTGAACCACCTTCGATGGTGTTTGGATGTGGTAGGAATCACGTAAAAAGTGTTTTGAACCACCTTCGATGGTGTTTGGATGTGTTAAGAATCACGTAAAAAGTGTTTTGAACCACCTTCGATGGTGTTTGGATGTGGTAGGAATCACGTAAAAAGTGTTTTGAACCACCTTCGATGGTATTTGGATGTGTTAAGAATCACGTAAAAAGTGTTTTGAACCACCTTCGATGGTGTTTGGATGTTGTAGGAATCACGTAAAAAGTGTTTTGAACCACCTTCGATGGTATTTTAATGTGGTAGGAATCACGTAAAAAGTGTTTTGAACCACCTTGGATGGTGTTTGGATGTGGTAGGAATCACGTAAAAAGTGTTTTGAACCACCTTCGATGGTGTTTGGATGTGGTAGGAATCACGTAAAAAGTGTTTTGAACCACCTTCGATGGTGTTTGGATGTGGTAGGAATCACGTAAAAAGTGTTTTGAACCACCTTCGATGGTGTTTGGATGTGTTAAGAATCACGTAAAAAGTGTTTTGAACCACCTTCGATGGTGTTTGGATGTTGTAGGAATCACGTAAAAAGTGTTTTGAACCACCTTCGATGGTATTTTAATGTGGTAGGAATCACGTAAAAAGTGTTTTGAACCACCTTGGATGGTGTTTGGCTGTGTTAAGAATCACGTAAAAAGTGTTTTGAACCACCTTCGATGGTGTTTGGATGTTGTAGGAATCACGTAAAAAGTGTTTTGAACCACCTTCGATGGTATTTTAATGTGGTAGGAATCACGTAAAAAGTGTTTTGAACCACCTTCGATGGTGTTTGGCTGTATTAGGAATCACGTAAAAAGTGTTTTGAACCACCTTCGATGGTGTTTGGATGTGGTAGGAATCACGTAAAAAGTGTTTTGAACCACCTTCGATGGTGTTTGGATGTGGTAGGAATCACGTAAAAAGTGTTTTGAACCACCTTCGATGGTGTTTGGCTGTATTAGGAATCACGTAAAAAGTGTTTTGAACCACCTTCGATGGTGTTTGGATGTGGTAGGAATCACGTAAAAAGTGTTATGAACCACCTTCGATGGTATTTGGATGTGGTAGGAATCACGTAAAAAGTGTTTTGAACCACCTTCGATGGTGTTTGGCTGTATTAGGAATCACGTAAAAAGTGTTTTGAACCACCTTCGATGGTGTTTGGATGTGGTATGAATCACGTAAAAAGTGTTTTGAACCACCTTGGATGGTGTTTGGATGTGGCAGGAATCACGTAAAAAGTGTTTTGAACCACCTTCGATGGTGTTTGGATGTGGTAGGAATCACGTAAAAAGTGTTTTGAACCACCTTCGATGGTATTTGGATGTGGTAGGAATCACGTAAAAAGTGTTTTGAACCACCTTCGATGGTGTTTGGATGTGGTAGGAATCACGTAAAAAGTGTTTTGAACCACCTTCGATGGTGTTTGGATGTGGTAGGAATCACGTAAAAAGTGTTTTGAACCACCTTCGATGGTGTTTGGATGTGGTAGGAATCACGTAAAAAGTGTTTTGAACCACCTTCGATGGTGTTTGGCTGTATTAGGAATCACGTAAAAAGTGTTTTGAACCACCTTCGATGGTATTTGGATGTGGTAGGAATCACGTAAAAAGTGTTTTGAACCACCTTCGATGGTGTTTGGATGTGGTATGAATCACGTAAAAAGTGTTTTGAACCACCTTGGATGGTGTTTGGATGTGGCAGGAATCACGTAAAAAGTGTTTTGAACCACCTTGGATGGTGTTTGGATATGGCAAGAATCACGTAAAAAGTGTTTTGAACCACCTTCGATGGTGTTTGGATTTGGTAGGAATCACGTAAAAAGTGTTTTGAACCACCTTCGATGGTGTTTGGATGTGGTAGGAATCACGTAAAAAGTGTTTTGAACCACCTTCGATGGTGTTTGGATGTGGTAGGAATCACGTAAAAAGTGTTTTGAACCACCTTCGATGGTGTTTGGATGTGTTAAGAATCACGTAAAAAGTGTTTTGAACCACCTTCGATGGTGTTTGGATGTTGTAGGAATCACGTAAAAAGTGTTTTGAACCACCTTCGATGGTATTTTAATGTGGTAGGAATCACGTAAAAAGTGTTTTGAACCACCTTGGATGGTGTTTGGATGTGTTAAGAATCACGTAAAAAGTGTTTTGAACCACCTTCGATGGTGTTTGGATGTGGTGGGAATCACGTAAAAAGTGTTTTGAACCACCTTCGATGGTGTTTGGATGTGGTAGGAATCACGTAAAAAGTGTTTTGAACCACCTTCGATGGTGTTTGGATGTGGTAGGAATCACGTAAAAAGTGTTTTGAACCACCTTCGATGGTGTTTGGATGTAGTAGGAATCACGTAAAAAGTGTTTTGAACCACCTTCGATGGTGTTTGGATGTGTTAAGAATCACGTAAAAAGTGTTTTGAACCACCTTCGATGGTGTTTGGATGTGGTAGGAATCACGTAAAAAGTGTTTTGAACCACCTTCGATGGTGTTTGGATGTGGCAGGAATCACGTAAAAAGTGTCTTGAACCACCTTCGATGGTGTTTGGATGTGTTAAGAATCACGTAAAAAGTGTTTTGAACCACCTTGGATGGTGTTTGGATGTGGCAGGAATCACGTAAAAAGTGTTTTGAACCACCTTGGATGGTGTTTGGATGTGGCAAGAATCACGTAAAAAGTGTTTTGAACCACCTTCGATGGTGTTTGGATTTGGTAGGAATCACGTAAAAAGTGTTTTGAACCACCTTCGATGGTGTTTGGATGTGTTAAGAATCACGTAAAAAGTGTTTTGAACCACCTTCGATGGTGTTTGGATGTTGTAGGAATCACGTAAAAAGTGTTTTGAACCACCTTCGATGGTATTTTAATGTGGTAGGAATCACGTAAAAAGTGTTTTGAACCACCTTGGATGGTGTTTGGATGTGTTAAGAATCACGTAAAAAGTGTTTTGAACCACCTTCGATGGTGTTTGGATGTGGTGGGAATCACGTAAAAAGTGTTTTGAACCACCTTCGATGGTGTTTGGATGTGGTAGGAATCACGTAAAAAGTGTTTTGAACCACCTTCGATGGTGTTTGGATGTGGTAGGAATCACGTAAAAAGTGTTTTGAACCACCTTCGATGGTGTTTGGATGTAGTAGGAATCACGTAAAAAGTGTTTTGAACCACCTTCGATGGTGTTTGGATGTGTTAAGAATCACGTAAAAAGTGTTTTGAACCACCTTCGATGGTGTTTGGCTGTATTAGGAATCACGTAAAAAGTGTTTTGAACCACCTTCGATGGTATTTGGATGTGGTAGGAATCACGTAAAAAGTGTTTTGAACCACCTTCGATGGTGTTTGGATGTGGTATGAATCACGTAAAAAGTGTTTTGAACCACCTTGGATGGTGTTTGGATGTGGCAGGAATCACGTAAAAAGTGTTTTGAACCACCTTGGATGGTGTTTGGATGTGGCAAGAATCACGTAAAAAGTGTTTTGAACCACCTTCGATGGTGTTTGGATTTGGTAGGAATCACGTAAAAAGTGTTTTGAACCACCTTCGATGGTGTTTGGATTTGGTAGGAATCACGTAAAAAGTGTTTTGAACCACCTTCGATGGTATTTTAATGTGGTAGGAATCACGTAAAAAGTGTTTTGAACCACCTTCGATGGTGTTTGGATGTGTTAAGAATCACGTAAAAAGTGTTTTGAACCACCTTCGATGGTGTTTGGATGTGGTAGGAATCACGTAAAAAGTGTTTTGAACCACCTTCGATGGTGTTTGGATGTGGCAGGAATCACGTAAAAAGTGTCTTGAACCACCTTCGATGGTGTTTGGATGTGTTAAGAATCACGTAAAAAGTGTTTTGAACCACCTTCGATGGTGTTTGGATGTGGTAGGAATCACGTAAAAAGTGTTTTGAACCACCTTCGATGGTGTTTGGATTTGGTAGGAATCACGTAAAAAGTGTTTTGAACCACCTTCGATGGTGTTTGGATGTGGTAGGAATCACGTAAAAAGTGTTTTGAACCACCTTCGATGGTGTTTGGATGTAGTAGGAATCACGTAAAAAGTGTTTTGAACCACCTTCGATGGTGTTTGGATGTGTTAAGAATCACGTAAAAAGTGTTTTGAACCACCTTCGATGGTGTTTGGATGTTGTAGGAATCACGTAAAAAGTGTTTTGAACCACCTTCGATGGTATTTTAATGTGGTAGGAATCACGTAAAAAGTGTTTTGAACCACCTTGGATGGTGTTTGGATGTGTTAAGAATCACGTAAAAAGTGTTTTGAACCACCTTCGATGGTGTTTGGATGTGGTAGGAATCACGTAAAAAGTGTTTTGAACCACCTTCGATGGTGTTTGGATGTGGCAGGAATCACGTAAAAAGTGTCTTGAACCACCTTCGATGGTGTTTGGATGTGTTAAGAATCACGTAAAAAGTGTTTTGAACCACCTTCGATGGTGTTTGGATGTGGTATGAATCACGTAAAAAGTGTTTTGAACCACCTTGGATGGTGTTTGGATGTGGCAGGAATCACGTAAAAAGTGTTTTGAACCACCTTCGATGGTGTTTGGATGTGGTATGAATCACGTAAAAAGTGTTTTGAACCACCTTGGATGGTGTTTGGATGTGGCAAGAATCACGTAAAAAGTGTTTTGAACCACCTTCGATGGTGTTTGGATGTGGTAGGAATCACGTAAAAAGTGTTTTGAACCACCTTCGATGGTGTTTGGATGTGGTAGGAATCACGTAAAAAGTGTTTTGAACCACCTTCGATGGTATTTTAATGTGGTAGGAATCACGTAAAAAGTGTTTTGAACCACCTTGGATGGTGTTTGGATGTGTTAAGAATCACGTAAAAAGTGTTTTGAACCACCTTCGATGGTGTTTGGATGTGGTAGGAATCACGTAAAAAGTGTTTTGAACCACCTTCGATGGTGTTTGGATGTGGCAGGAATCACGTAAAAAGTGTCTTGAACCACCTTCGATGGTGTTTGGCTGTATTAGGAATTACGTGAAAAGTGTTTTGAACCACCTTCGATGGTGTTTGGATGTGGTATGAATCACGTAAAAAGTGTTTTGAACCACCTTGGATGGTGTTTGGATGTGGCAGGAATCACGTAAAAAGTGTTTTGAACCACCTTCGATGGTGTTTGGATGTGGTATGAATCACGTAAAAAGTGTTTTGAACCACCTTGGATGGTGTTTGGATGTGGCAAGAATCACGTAAAAAGTGTTTTGAACCACCTTCGATGGTGTTTGGATGTGGTAGGAATCACGTAAAAAGTGTTTTGAACCACCTTCGATGGTGTTTGGATGTGGTAGGAATCACGTAAAAAGTGTTTTGAACCACCTTCGATGGTATTTTAATGTGGTAGGAATCACGTAAAAAGTGTTTTGAACCACCTTCGATGGTGTTTGGATGTGGCAGGAATCACGTAAAAAGTGTCTTGAACCACCTTCGATGGTGTTTGGATGTGTTAAGAATCACGTAAAAAGTGTTTTGAACCACCTTCGATGGTGTTTGGATGTGGCAGGAATCACGTAAAAAGTGTCTTGAACCACCTTCGATGGTGTTTGGATGTGGTGGGAATCACGTAAAAAGTGTTTTGAACCACCTTCGATGGTGTTTGGATGTGGTATGAATCACGTAAAAAGTGTTTTGAACCACCTTCGATGGTGTTTGGCTGTATTAGGAATTACGTGAAAAGTGTTTTGAACCACCTTCGATGGTGTTTGGATGTGGTATGAATCACGTAAAAAGTGTTTTGAACCCCCTTGGATGGTGTTTGGATGTGGCAGGAATCACGTAAAAAGTGTTTTGAACCACCTTCGATGGTGTTTGGATGTGGTAGTAATCACGTAAAAAGTGTTTTGAACCACCTTCGATGGTGTTTGGCTGTATTAGGAATTACGTGAAAAGTGTTTTGAACCACCTTCGATGGTGTTTGGATGTGGTAGGAATCACGTAAAAAGTGTTTTGAACCACCTTCGATGGTGTTTGGATTTGGTAGGAATCACGTAAAAAGTGTTTTGAACCACCTTCGATGGTGTTTGGATGTGGTAGGAATCACGTAAAAAGTGTTTTGAACCACCTTCGATGGTGTTTGGATGTAGTAGGAATCACGTAAAAAGTGTCTTGAACCACCTTCGATGGTATTTTAATGTGGTAGGAATCACGTAAAAAGTGTTTTGAACCACCTTGGATGGTGTTTGGATGTGGCAGGAATCACGTAAAAAGTGTTTTGAACCACCTTGGATGGTGTTTGGATGTGGCAAGAATCACGTAAAAAGTGTTTTGAACCACCTTCGATGGTGTTTGGATGTGGTAGGAATCACGTAAAAAGTGTTTTGAACCACCTTCGATGGTATTTTAATGTGGTAGGAATCACGTAAAAAGTGTTTTGAACCACCTTGGATGGTGTTTGGATGTGGTAGGAATCACGTAAAAAGTGTTTTGAACCACCTTCGATGGTATTTTAATGTGGTAGGAATCACGTAAAAAGTGTTTTGAACCACCTTGGATGGTGTTTGGATGTGGTAGGAATCACGTAAAAAGTGTTTTGAACCACCTTCGATGGTGTTTGGATGTGGCAAGAATCACGTAAAAAGTGTCTTGAACCACCTTCGATGGTGTTTGGATGTGTTAAGAATCACGTAAAAAGTGTTTTGAACCACCTTCGATGGTGTTTGGATGTGGTAGGAATCACGTAAAAAGTGTTTTGAACCACCTTCGATGGTGTTTGGATTTGGTAGGAATCACGTAAAAAGTGTTTTGAACCACCTTCGATGGTGTTTGGATGTGGTAGGAATCACGTAAAAAGTGTTTTGAACCACCTTCGATGGTGTTTGGATGTAGTAGGAATCACGTAAAAAGTGTTTTGAACCACCTTCGATGGTGTTTGGATGTGTTAAGAATCACGTAAAAAGTGTTTTGAACCACCTTCGATGGTGTTTGGATGTTGTAGGAATCACGTAAAAAGTGTTTTGAACCACCTTCGATGGTGTTTTAATGTGGTAGGAATCACGTAAAAAGTGTTTTGAACCACCTTGGATGGTGTTTGGATGTGGTAGGAATCACGTAAAAAGTGTTTTGAACCACCTTGGATGGTGTTTGGATGTGGCAGGAATCACGTAAAAAGTGTTTTGAACCACCTTGGATGGTGTTTGGATGTGGCAAGAATCACGTAAAAAGTGTTTTGAACCACCTTCGATGGTGTTTGGATGTGGTAGGAATCACGTAAAAAGTGTTTTGAACCACCTTCGATGGTATTTTAATGTGGTAGGAATCACGTAAAAAGTGTTTTGAACCACCTTGGATGGTGTTTGGATGTGGTAGGAATCACGTAAAAAGTGTTTTGAACCACCTTCGATGGTATTTTAATGTGGTAGGAATCACGTAAAAAGTGTTTTGAACCACCTTGGATGGTGTTTGGATGTGGTAGGAATCACGTAAAAAGTGTTTTGAACCACCTTCGATGGTGTTTGGCTGTATTAGGAATTACGTGAAAAGTGTTTTGAACCACCTTCGATGGTGTTTGGATGTGGTAGGAATCACGTAAAAAGTGTTTTGAACCACCTTCGATGGTGTTTGGATGTGTTAAGAATCACGTAAAAAGTGTTTTGAACCACCTTCGATGGTGTTTGGATGTGGTATGAATCACGTAAAAAGTGTTTTGAACCACCTTGGATGGTGTTTGGATGTGGCAGGAATCACGTAAAAAGTGTTTTGAACCACCTTGGATGGTGTTTGGATGTGGCAAGAATCACGTAAAAAGTGTTTTGAACCACCTTCGATGGTGTTTGGATGTGGTAGGAATCACGTAAAAAGTGTTTTGAACCACCTTCGATGGTGTTTGGATGTGGTAGGAATCACGTAAAAAGTGTTTTGAACCACCTTCGATGGTATTTTAATGTGGTAGGAATCACGTAAAAAGTGTTTTGAACCACCTTCGATGGTGTTTGGATGTGGCAGGAATCACGTAAAAAGTGTCTTGAACCACCTTCGATGGTGTTTGGATGTGTTAAGAATCACGTAAAAAGTGTTTTGAACCACCTTCGATGGTGTTTGGATGTGGCAGGAATCACGTAAAAAGTGTCTTGAACCACCTTCGATGGTGTTTGGATGTGGTGGGAATCACGTAAAAAGTGTTTTGAACCACCTTCGATGGTGTTTGGATGTGTTAAGAATCACGTAAAAAGTGTTTTGAATCACCTTCGATGGTGTTTGGCTGTATTAGGAATTACGTGAAAAGTGTTTTGAACCACCTTCGATGGTGTTTGGATGTGGTATGAATCACGTAAAAAGTGTTTTGAACCCCCTTGGATGGTGTTTGGATGTGGCAGGAATCACGTAAAAAGTGTTTTGAACCACCTTCGATGGTGTTTGGATGTGGTAGGAATCACGTAAAAAGTGTTTTGAACCACCTTCGATGGTGTTTGGCTGTATTAGGAATTACGTGAAAAGTGTTTTGAACCACCTTCGATGGTGTTTGGATGTGGTAGGAATCACGTAAAAAGTGTTTTGAACCACCTTGGATGGTGTTTGGATGTGGTAGGAATCACGTAAAAAGTGTTTTGAACCACCTTCGATGGTATTTTAATGTGGTAGGAATCACGTAAAAAGTGTTTTGAACCACCTTCGATGGTGTTTGGATGTGGTATGAATCACGTAAAAAGTGTTTTGAACCACCTTCGATGGTGTTTGGATGTGGTATGAATCACGTAAAAAGTGTTTTGAACCACCTTCGATGGTGTTTGGATGTGGTATGAATCACGTAAAAAGTGTTTTGAACCACCTTCGATGGAGTTTGGATGTGGTATGAATCACGTAAAAAGTACTTTGAACCACCTTCGATGGTGTTTGGATGTGGCAGGAATCACGTAAAAAGTGTTTTGAACCACCTTCGATGGTGTTTGGATTTGGTAGGAATCACGTAAAAAGTGTTTTGAACCACCTTCGATGGTGTTTGGCTGTATTAGGAATTACGTGAAAAGTGTTTTGAACCACCTTCGATGGTGTTTGGATGTGGTAGGAATCACGTAAAAAGTGTTTTGAACCACCTTGGATGGTGTTTGGATGTGGTAGGAATCACGTAAAAAGTGTTTTGAACCACCTTCGATGGTATTTTAATGTGGTAGGAATCACGTAAAAAGTGTTTTGAACCACCTTCGATGGTATTTTAATGTGGTAGGAATCACGTAAAAAGTGTTTTGAACCACCTTCGGTGGTGTTTGGATGTGGCAGGAATCACGTAAAAAGTGTTTTGAACCACCTTCGATGGTGTTTGGATGTGGTATGAATCACGTAAAAAGTGTTTTGAACCACCTTCGATGGTGTTTGGATGTGGTATGAATCACGTAAAAAGTACTTTGAACCACCTTCGATGGTGTTTGGATGTGGCAGGAATCACGTAAAAAGTGTTTTGAACCACCTTCGATGGTGTTTGGATTTGGTAGGAATCACGTAAAAAGTGTTTTGAACCACCTTCGATGGTGTTTGGATGTGTTAAGAATCACGTAATAAGTGTTTTGAACCACCTTCGATGGTGTTTGGCTGTATTAGGAATTACGTGAAAAGTTTTTTGAAACACCTTCGATGGTGTTTGGATGTGGCAGGAATCACGTAAAAAGTGTTTTGAACCACCTTCGATGGTGTTTGGCTGTATTAGGAATTACGTGAAAAGTGTTTTGAACCACCTTCGATGGTGTTTGGATGTGGTATGAATCACGTAAAAAGTGTTTTGAACCACCTTCGATGGTGTTTGGATGTGGTAGGAATCACGTAAAAAGTGTTTTGAACCACCTTCGATGGTATTTTAATGTGGTAGGAATCACGTAAAAAGTGTTTTGAACCACCTTCGATGGTGTTTGGATGTGGTAGGAATCACGTAAAAAGTGTTTTGAACCACCTTCGATGGTATTTTAATGTGGTAGGAATCACGTAAAAAGTGTTTTGAACCACCTTCGATGGTGTTTGGATGTGGTGGGAATCACGTAAAAAGTGTTTTGAACCACCTTCGATGGTGTTTGGATGTGTTAAGAATCACGTAAAAAGTGTTTTGAACCACCTTCGATGGAGTTTGGATGTGGTATGAATCACGTAAAACGTGTTTTGAACCACCTTCGATGGTGTTTGGATGTGGTATGAATCACGTAAAAAGTACTTTGAACCACCTTCGATGGTGTTTGGATGTGGCAGGAATCACGTAAAAAGTGTTTTGAACCACCTTCGATGGTGTTTGGATTTGGTAGGAATCACGTAAAAAGTGTTTTGAACCACCTTCGATGGTGTTTGGATGTGGCAGGAACCACGTAAAAAGTGTTTTGAACCACCTTCGATGGTGTTTGGCTGTATTAGGAATTACGTGAAAAGTGTTTTGAACCACCTTCGATGGTGTTTGGATGTGGCAGGAATCACGTAAAAAGTTTTTTGAACCACATTCGATGGTGTTTGGATGTGGTAGGAATCACGTAAAAAGTGTTTTGAACCACCTTCGATGGTGTTTGGATGTGGTAGGAATCACGTAAAAAGTGTTTTGAACCACATTCGATGGTGTTTGGATGTGGTAGGAATCACGTAAAAAGTGTTTTGAACCACCTTCGATGGTGTTTGGATTTGGTAGGAATCACGTAAAAAGTGTTTTGAACCACCTTCGATGGTGTTTGGATGTGTTAAGAATCACGTAATAAGTGTTTTGAACCACCTTCGATGGTGTTTGGCTGTATTAGGAATTACGTGAAAAGTGTTTTGAACCACCTTCGATGGTGTTTGGATGTGGCAGGAATCACGTAAAAAGTGTTTTGAACCACCTTCGATGGTGTTTGGCTGTATTAGGAATTACGTGAAAAGTGTTTTGAACCACCTTCGATGGTGTTTGGATGTGGTATGAATCACGTAAAAAGTGTTTTGAACCACCTTCGATGGTGTTTGGATGTGGTAGGAATCACGTAAAAAGTGTTTTGAACCACCTTCGATGGTATTTTAATGTGGTAGGAATCACGTAAAAAGTGTTTTGAACCACCTTCGATGGTGTTTGGATGTGGTAGGAATCACGTAAAAAGTGTTTTGAACCACCTTCGATGGTATTTTAATGTGGTAGGAATCACGTAAAAAGTGTTTTGAACCACCTTCGATGGTGTTTGGATGTGGTGGGAATCACGTAAAAAGTGTTTTGAACCACCTTCGATGGTGTTTGGATGTGTTAAGAATCACGTAAAAAGTGTTTTGAACCACCTTCGATGGTGTTTGGATGTGGTATGAATCACGTAAAACGTGTTTTGAACCACCTTCGATGGTGTTTGGATGTGTTAAGAATCACGTAAAAAGTGTTTTGAACCACCTTCGATGGTGTTTGGATGTGGTATGAATCACGTAAAAAGTACTTTGAACCACCTTCGATGGTGTTTGGATGTGGCAGGAATCACGTAAAAAGTGTTTTGAACCACCTTCGATGGTGTTTGGATTTGGTAGGAATCACGTAAAAAGTGTTTTGAACCACCTTCGATGGTGTTTGGATGTGTTAAGAATCACGTAAAAAGTGTTTTGAACCACCTTCGATGGTGTTTGGCTGTATTAGGAATTACGTAAAAAGTGTTTTGAACCACCTTCGATGGTGTTTCAATGTGGCAGGAATCACGTAAAAAGTTTTTTGAACCACATTCGATGGTGTTTGGATGTGGTAGGAATCACGTAAAATGTGTTTTGAACCACCTTCGATGGTGTTTGGATGTGGTAGGAATCACGTAAAAAGTGTTTTGAACCACCTTCGATGGTGTTTGGATGTGGTAGGAATCACGTAAAAAGTGTTTTGAACCACCTTCGATGGTATTTTAATGTGGTAGGAATCACGTAAAAAGTGTTTTGAACCACCTTCGATGGTGTTTGGATGTGGTGGGAATCACGTAAAAAGTGTTTTGAACCACCTTCGATGGTGTTTGGATGTGTTAAGAATCACGTAAAAAGTGTTTTGAACCACCTTCGATGGTGTTTGGATGTGGTATGAATCACGTAAAACGTGTTTTGAACCACCTTCGATGGTGTTTGGATGTGGTATGAATCACGTAAAAAGTACTTTGAACCACCTTCGATGGTGTTTGGATGTGGCAGGAATCACGTAAAAAGTGTTTTGAACCACCTTCGATGGTGTTTGGATTTGGTAGGAATCACGTAAAAAGTGTTTTGAACCACCTTCGATGGTGTTTGGATGTGTTAAGAATCACGTAAAAAGTGTTTTGAACCACCTTCGATGGTGTTTGGCTGTATTAGGAATTACGTGAAAAGTGTTTTGAACCACCTTCGATGGTGTTTGGATGTGGCAGGAATCACGTAAAAAGTGTTTTGAACCACCTTCGATGGTATTTGGATGTGGTAGGAATCACGTAAAAAGTGTTTTGAACCACCTTCGATGGTGTTTGGATGTGTTAAGAATCACGTAAAAAGTGTTTTGAACCACCTTCGATGGTGTTTGGATGTGGTATGAATCACGTAAAAAGTGTTTTGAACCACCTTGGATGGTGTTTGGATGTGGCAGGAATCACGTAAAAACTGTTTTGAACCACCTTCGATGGTGTTTGGATGTGGCAGGAATCACGTAAAAAGTGTTTTGAACCACCTTCGATGGTGTTTGGATGTTGTAGGAATCACGTAAAAAGTGTTTTGAACCACCTTCGATGGTGTTTAGCTGTATTAGGAATTACGTGAAAAGTGTTTTGAACCACCTTCGATGGTGTTTGGATGTGGCAGGAATCACGTAAAAAGTGTTTTGAACCACCTTCGATGGTATTTGGATGTGGTAGGAATCACGTAAAAAGTGTTTTGAACCACCTTCGATGGTGTTTGGATGTGGTGGGAATCACGTAAAATGTGTTTTGAACCTCCTTCGATGGTGTTTGGATGTGGTAGGAATCACGTAAAATGTGTTTTGAACCTCCTTCGATGGTGTTTGGATGTGGTAGGAATCACGTAAAAACTGTTTTGAACCACCTTCGATGGTGTTTGGATGTGGCAGGAATCACGTAAAAAGTGTTTTGAACCACCTTCGATGGTTTTTTGGATTTGGTAGGAATCACGTAAAAAGTGTTTTGAACCACCTTCGATGGTGTTTGGATGTGGTATGAATCACGTAAAAAGTACTTTGAACCACCTTCGATGGTGTTTGGATGTGGTAGGAATCACGTAAAAAGTGTTTTGAACCTCCTTCGATGGTGTTTGGATGTGGTAGGAATCATGTAAAATGTGTTTTGAACCTCCTTCGATGGTGTTTGGATGTGGTAGGAATCACGTAAAAAGTGTTTTGAACCACCTTGGATATTGTTTGGATGTGGCAGGGATCACGTAAAAAGTGTTTTGAACCACCTTCGATGGTTTTTGGATTTGGTAGGAATCACGTAAAAAGTGTTTTGAACCACCTTCGATGGTGTTTGGATGTGGTATGAATCACGTAAAAAGTGTTTTGAACCACCTTCGATGGTGTTTGGATGTGGTATGAATCACGTAAAAAGTGTTTTGAACCACCTTGGATGGTGTTTGGATGTGGCAGGAATCACGTAAAAAGTGTTTTGAACCACCTTCGATGGTGTTTGAATTTGGTAGGAATCACGTAAAAACTGTTTTGAACCACCTTCGATGGTGTTTGGATGTGGCAGGAATCACGTAAAAAGTGTTTTGAACCACCTTCGATGGTGTTTGGCTGTATTAGGAATTACGTGAAAAGTGTTTTGAACCACCTTCGATGGTGTTTGGATGTGGCAGGAATCACGTAAAAAGTGTTTTGAACCACCTTCGATGGTGTTTGGCTGTATTAGGAATTACGTGAAAAGTGTTTTGAACCACCTTCGATGGTGTTTGGATGTGGTATGAATCACGTAAAAAGTGTTTTGAACCACCTTCGATGGTGTTTGGATGTTGTAGGAATCACGTAAAAAGTGTTTTGAACCACCTTGGATGGTGTTTGGATGTGGCAGGAATCACGTAAAAAGTGTTTTGAACCACCTTCGATGGTGTTTGAATTTGGTTGGAATCACGTAAAAACTGTTTTGAACCACCTTCGATGGTGTTTGGATGTGGCAGGAATCACGTAAAAAGTGTTTTGAACCACCTTCGATGGTGTTTGGCTGTATTAGGAATTACGTGAAAAGTGTTTTGAACCACCTTCGATGGTGTTTGGATGTGGCAGGAATCACGTAAAAAGTGTTTTGAACCACCTTCGATGGTGTTTGGCTGTATTAGGAATTACGTTAATAGTGTTTTGAACCACCTTCGATGGTGTTTGGATGTGGTATGAATCACGTAAAAAGTGTTTTGAACCACCTTCGATGGTGTTTGGATGTTGTAGGAATCACGTAAAAAGTGTTTTGAACCACCTTGGATGGTGTTTGGATGTGGCAGGAATCACGTAAAAAGTGTTTTGAACCACCTTCGATGGTGTTTGAATTTGGTAGGAATCACGTAAAAACTGTTTTGAACCACCTTCGATGGTGTTTGGATGTGGCAGGAATCACGTAAAAAGTGTTTTGAACCACCTTCGATGGTGTTTGGATGTGTTAAGAATCACGTAAAAAGTTTTTTGAACCACATTCGATGGTGTTTGGATGTGGTAGGAATCACGTAAAATGTGTTTTGAACCACCTTCGATGGTGTTTGGATGTGGTAGGAATCACGTAAAAAGTGTTTTGAACCACCTTCGATGGTGTTTGGATGTGGTAGGAATCACGTAAAAAGTGTTTTGAACCACCTTCGATGGTATTTTAATGTGGTAGGAATCACGTAAAAAGTGTTTTGAACCACCTTCGATGGTGTTTGGATGTGGTGGGAATCACGTAAAAACTGTTTTGAACCACCTTCGGTGGTGTTTGGATGTGGCAGGAATCACGTAAAAAGTGTTTTGAACCACCTTCGATGGTGTTTGGATGTGGTATGAATCACGTAAAAAGTGTTTTGAACCACCTTCGATGGTGTTTGGATGTGGTATGAATCACGTAAAAAGTACTTTGAACCACCTTCGATGGTGTTTGGATGTGGCAGGAATCACGTAAAAAGTGTTTTAAACCACCTTCGATGGTGTTTGGATTTGGTAGGAATCACGTAAAAAGTGTTTTGAACCACCTTCGATGGTGTTTGGATGTGGCAGGAATCACGTAAAAAGTGTTTTGAATCACCTTCGATGGTGTTTGGATGTTGTAGGAATCACGTAAAAAGTGTTTTGAACCACCTTGGATGGTGTTTGGATGTGGCAGGAATCACGTAAAAAGTGTTTTGAACCACCTTCGATGGTGTTTGAATTTGGTAGGAATCACGTAAAAACTGTTTTGAACCACCTTCGATGGTGTTTGGATGTGGCAGGAATCACGTAAAAAGTGTTTTGAACCACCTTCGATGGTGTTTGGATGTGTTAAGAATCACGTAAAAAGTGTTTTGAACCACCTTCGATGGTGTTTGGATGTTGTAGGAATCACGTAAAAAGTGTTTTGAACCACCTTCGATGGTGTTTGGCTTTATTTGGAATTACGTGAAAAGTGTTTTGAACCACCTTCGATGGTGTTTGGATGTGGTAGGAATCACGTAAAAAGTGTTTTGAACCACCTTCGATGGTGTTTGGATTTGGTAGGAATCACGTAAAAAGTGTTTTGAACCACCTTCGATGGTGTTTGGATGTGGTATGAATCACGTAAAAAGTGTTTTGAACCACCTTCGATGGTGTTTGGATGTGGTATGAATCACGTAAAAAGTGTTTTGAACCACCTTCGATGGTGTTTGGATGTGGCAGGAATCACGTAAAAAGTGTTTTGAACCACCTTCGATGGTATTTGGATGTGGTAGGAATCACGTAAAAAGTGTTTTGAACCACCTTCGATGGTGTTTGGATGTGGTAGGAATCAAGTAAAATGTGTTTTGAACCACCTTCGATGGTGTTTGGATGTGGCAGGAATCACGTAAAATGTGTTTTGAACCACCTTCGATGGTGTTTGGATGTGGTATGAATCACGTTAAAAGTGTTTTGAACCACCTTGGATGGTTTTTGGATGTGGCAGGAATCACGTAAAAAGTGTTTTGAACCACCTTCGATGGTGTTTGGATGTTGTAGGAATCACGTAAAAAGTGTTTTGAACCACCTTCGATGGTTTTTTGGATTTGGTAGGAATCACGTAAAAAGTGTTTTGAACCACCTTCGATGGTGTTTGGATGTGGTATGAATCACGTAAAAAGTGTTTTGAACCACCTTCGATGGTGTTTGGATGTGGCAGGAATCACGTAAAAAGTGTTTTGAACCACCTTCGATGGTTTTTTGGATTTGGTAGGAATCACGTAAAAAGTGTTTTGAACCACCTTCGATGGTGTTTGGATGTGGTATGAATCACGTAAAAAGTGTTTTGAACCACCTTCGATGGTGTTTGGATGTGGCAGGAATCACGTAAAAAGTGTTTTGAACCACCTTCGATGGTGTTTGGATGTGGTATGAATCACGTAAAAAGTGTTTTGAACCACCTTCGATGGTGTTTGGATGTGGTAGGAATCACGTAAAAAGTGTTTTGAACCACCTTCGATGGTGTTTGGATGTGGTATGAATCACGTAAAAAGTGTTTTGAACCACCTTCGATGGTGTTTGGATGTGGCATGAATCACGTAAAAAGTGTTTTGAACCACCTTCGATGGTGTTTGGATGTGGTATGAATCACGTAAAAAGTGTTTTGAACCACCTTCGATGGTGTTCGGATGTTTTAGGAATCACGTAAAAAGTGTTTTGAACCACCTTCGATGGTGTTTGGATGTGGTATGAATCACGTAAAAAGTGTTTTGAACCACCTTCGATGGTGTTTGGATGTGGCAGGAATCACGTAAAAAGTGTTTTGAACCACCTTCGATGGTGTTTGGATGTGGTAGGAATCACGTAAAAAGTGTTTTGAACCACCTTCGTTGGTGTTTGGATGTGGTATGAATCACGTAAAAAGTGTTTTGAATCACCTTCGATGGTGTTTGGATGTTGTAGGAATCACGTAAAAAGTGTTTTGAACCACCTTGGATGGTGTTTGGATGTGGCAGGAATCACGTAAAAAGTGTTTTGAACCACCTTCGATGGTGTTTGGATGTGTTAAGAATCACGTAAAAAGTGTTTTGAACCACCTTCGATGGTATTTGGATGTGGTAGGAATCACGTAAAAAGTACTTTGAACCACCTTCGATGGTGTTTGGATGTGGCAGGAATCACGTAAAAAGTGTTTTGAACCACCTTCGATGGTGTTTGGATGTGTTAAGAATCACGTAAAAAGTGTTTTGAACCACCTTCGATGGTGTTTGGATGTGTTAAGAATCACGTAAAAAGTGTTTTGAACCACCTTCGATGGTGTTTGGATGTTGTAGGAATCACGTAAAAAGTGTTTTGAACCACCTTCGATGGTGTTTGGATGTGGTATGAATCACGTAAAAAGTACTTTGAACCACCTTCGATGGTGTTTGGATGTGGCAGGAATCACGTAAAAAGTGTTTTGAACCACCTTCGATGGTGTTTGGATGTGGTATGAATCACGTAAAAAGTACTTTGAACCACCTTCGATGGTGTTTGGATGTGGCAGGAATCACGTAAAAAGTGTTTTGAACCACCTTCGATAGTGTTTGGATTTGGTAGGAATCACGTAAAAAGTGTTTTGAACCACCTTCGATGGTGTTTGGATGTGGTATGAATCACGTAAAAAGTGTTTTGAATCACCTTCGATGGTGTTTGGATGTTGTAGGAATCACGTAAAAAGTGTTTTGAACCACCTTGGATGGTGTTTGGATGTGGCAGGAATCACGTAAAAAGTGTTTTGAACCACCTTCGATGGTGTTTGGATGTGTTAAGAATCACGTAAAAAGTGTTTTGAACCACCTTCGATGGTGTTTGGATGTGGTATGAATCACGTAAAAAGTACTTTGAACCACCTTCGATGGTGTTTGGATGTGGCAGGAATCACGTAAAAAGTGTTTTGAACCACCTTCGATGGTGTTTGGATTTGGTAGGAATCACGTAAAAAGTGTTTTGAACCACCTTCGATGGTGTTTGGATGTGGCATGAATCACGTAAAAAGTGTTTTGAACCACCTTCGATGGTGTTTGGATGTGGTATGAATCACGTAAAAAGTACTTTGAACCACCTTCGATGGTGTTTGGATGTGGCATGAATCACGTAAAAAGTGTTTTGAACCACCTTCGATGGTTTTTGGATTTGGTAGGAATCACGTAAAAAGTGTTTTGAACCACCTTCGATGGTGTTTGGATGTGGCAGGAATCACGTAAAAAGTGTTTTGAACCACCTTCGATGGTATTTGGATGTGGTGGGAATCACGTAAAATGTGTTTTGAACCTCCTTCGATGGTGTTTGGATGTGGTAGGAATCACGTAAAATGTGTTTTGAACCACCTTCGATGGTGTTTGGATGTGGTATGAATCACGTAAAAAGTGTTTTGAACCACCTTGGATGGTGTTTGGATGTGGCAGGAATCACGTAAAAAGTGTTTTGAACCACCTTCGATGGTTTTTTGGATTTGGTAGGAATCACGTAAAAAGTGTTTTGAATCACCTTGGATGGTGTTTGGATTTGGTAGGAATAACGTAAAAAGTGTTTTGAACCACCTTCGATGGTGTTTGGATGTGGCAGGAATCACGTAAAAAGTGTTTTGAACCACCTTCGATGGTGTTTGGATGTGGTATGAATCACGTAAAAAGTGTTTTGAACCACCTTGGATATTGTTTGGATGTGGTATGAATCACGTAGAAAGTGTTTTGAACCACCTTCGATGGTGTTTGGATGTTGTAGGAATCACGTAAAAAGTGTTTTGAACCACCTTCGATGGTGTTTGGATGTGGTATGAATCACGTAAAAAGTGTTTTGAACCACCTTCGATGGTTTTTTGGATTTGGTAGGAATCACGTAAAAAGTGTTTTGAACCACCTTCGATGGTGTTTGGATGTGGCAGGAATCACGTAAAAAGTGTTTTGAACCACCTTCGATGGTGTTTGGATGTGGCATGAATCACGTAAAAAGTGTTTTGAACCACCTTCGATGGTTTTTTGGATTTGGTAGGAATCACGTAAAAAGTGTTTTGAACCACCTTCGATGGTGTTTGGATGTGGTATGAATCACGTAAAAAGTGTTTTGAACCACCTTCGATGGTGTTTGGATGTGGCAGGAATCACGTAAAAAGTGTTTTGAACCACCTTCGATGGTGTTTGGATGTGGTATGAATCACGTAAAAAGTGTTTTGAACCACCTTCGATGGTGTTTGGATGTGGTATGAATCACGTAAAAAGTGTTTTGAATCACCTTCGATGGTGTTTGGATGTTGTAGGAATCACGTAAAAAGTGTTTTGAACCACCTTGGATGGTGTTTGGATGTGGCAGGAATCACGTAAAAAGTGTTTTGAACCACCTTCGATGGTGTTTGAATTTGGTAGGAATCACGTAAAAACTGTTTTGAACCACCTTCGATGGTGTTTGGATGTGGCAGGAATCACGTAAAAAGTGTTTTGAACCACCTTCGATGGTGTTTGGATGTGTTAAGAATCACGTAAAAAGTGTTTTGAACCACCTTCGATGGTGTTTGGATGTGGTATGAATCACGTAAAAAGTACTTTGAACCACCTTCGATGGTGTTTGGATGTGGCAGGAATCACGTAAAAAGTGTTTTGAACCACCTTCGATGGTGTTTGGATTTGGTAGGAATCACGTAAAAAGTGTTTTGAACCACCTTCGATGGTGTTTGGATGTGGCATGAATCACGTAAAAAGTGTTTTGAACCACCTTCGATGGTGTTTGGATGTGGTATGAATCACGTAAAAAGTACTTTGAACCACCTTCGATGGTGTTTGGATGTGGCATGAATCACGTAAAAAGTGTTTTGAACCACCTTCGATGGTTTTTGGATTTGGTAGGAATCACGTAAAAAGTGTTTTGAACCACCTTCGATGGTGTTTGGATGTGGCAGGAATCACGTAAAAAGTGTTTTGAACCACCTTCGATGGTATTTGGATGTGGTGGGAATTACGTGAATAGTGTTTTGAACCACCTTCGATGGTGTTTGGATGTGGCAGGAATCACGTAAAAAGTGTTTTGAACCACCTTCGATGGTATTTGGATGTGGTGGGAATCACGTAAAATGTGTTTTGAACCTCCTTCGATGGTGTTTGGATGTGGTAGGAATTACGTGAATAGTGTTTTGAACCACCTTCGATGGTTTTTTGGATTTGGTAGGAATCACGTAAAAAGTGTTTTGAACCACCTTCGATGGTGTTTCAATGTGGTATGAATCACGTAAAAAGTGTTTTGGACCACCTTCGATGGTGTTTGGATGTGGCAGGAATCACGTAAAAAGTGTTTTGAACCACCTTCGATGGTTTTTTGGATTTGGTAGGAATCACGTAAAAAGTGTTTTGAACCACCTTCGATGGTTTTTGGATGTGGTATGAATCACGTAAAAAGTGTTTTGAACCACCTTCGATGGTGTTTGGATGTGGCAGGAATCACGTAAAAAGTGTTTTGAACCACCTTCGATGGTTTTTTGGATTTGGTAGGAATCACGTAAAAAGTGTTTTGAACCACCTTCGATGGTGTTTGGATGTGGTATGAATCACGTAAAAAGTGTTTTGAACCACCTTCGATGGTGTTTGGATGTGGCAGGAATCACGTAAAAAGTGTTTTGAACCACCTTCGATGGTTTTTTGGATTTGGTAGGAATCACGTAAAAAGTGTTTTGAACCACCTTCGATGGTGTTTGGATGTGGTATGAATCACGTAAAAAGTGTTTTGAACCACCTTCGATGGTGTTTGGATGTTGTAGGAATCACGTAAAAAGTGTTTTGAACCACCTTCGATGGTTTTTTGGATTTGGTAGGAATCACGTAAAAAGTGTTTTGAACCACCTTCGATGGTGTTTGGATGTGGTATGAATCACGTAAAAAGTGTTTTGAACCACCTTCGATGGTGTTTGGATGTGGCAGGAATCACGTAAAAAGTGTTTTGAACCACCTTCGATGGTTTTTTGGATTTGGTAGGAATCACGTAAAAAGTGTTTTGAACCACCTTCGATGGTGTTTGGATGTGGTATGAATCACGTAAAAAGTGTTTTGAACCACCTTCGATGGTGTTTGGATGTGGTATGAATCACGTAAAAAGTGTTTTGAACCACCTTCGATGGTGTTTGGATGTTGTAGGAATCACGTAAAAAGTGTTTTGAATCACCTTCGATGGTGTTTGGATGTGGCAGGAATCACGTAAAAAGTGTTTTGAATCACCTTCGATGGTTTTTTGGATTTGGTAGGAATCACGTAAAAAGTGTTTTGAACCACCTTCGATGGTGTTTGGATGTGGTATGAATCACGTAAAAAGTGTTTTGAACCACCTTCGATGGTGTTTGGATGTTGTAGGAATCACGTAAAAAGTGTTTTGAACCACCTTCGATGGTTTTTTGGATTTGGTAGGAATTACGTGAAAAGTGTTTTGAACCTCCTTCGATGGTGTTTGGATGTGGCAGGAATCACGTAAAAAGTGTTTTGAACCACCTTGGATGGTGTTTGGCTGTATTAGGAAATACGTAAAAAGTGTTTTGAACCACCCTTGATGGTGTTTGGATGTGGCAGGAATCACGTAAAAAGTGTTTTGAACCACCTTCGATGGTGTTTGGATGTGGTATGAATCACGTAAAAAGTGTTTTGAACCACCTTCGATGGTGTTTGGATGTGGTAGGAATTACGTGAATAGTGTTTTGAACCACCTTCGATGGTGTTTGGATGTGGTATGAATCACGTAAAAAGTGTTTTGAACCACCTTCGATGGTGTTTGGATGTGGCAGGAATCACGTAAAAAGTGTTTTGAACCACCTTCGATGGTTTTTTGGATTTGGTAGGAATCACGTAAAAAGTGTTTTGAACCACCTTCGATGGTGTTTGGATGTGGCAGGAATCACGTAAAAAGTGTTTTGAATCACCTTGGATGGTGTTTGGATTTGGTAGGAATAACGTAAAAAGTGTTTTGAACCACCTTGGATGGTGTTTGGATGTGGCAGGAATCACGTAAAAAGTGTTTTGAACCACCTTCGATGGTTTTTTGGATTTGGTAGGATTCACGTAAAAAGTGTTTTGAACCACCTTCGATGGTGTTTGGATGTGGTAGGAATTACGTGAATAGTGTTTTGAACCACCTTCGATGGTGTTTGGATGTGGTATGAATCACGTAAAAAGTGTTTTGAACCACCTTGGATGGTGTTTGGCTGTATTAGGAATTACGTAAAAAGTGTTTTGAACCACCTTGGATGGTGTTTGGATGTGGCAGGAATCACGTAAAAAGTGTTTTGAACCACCTTCGATGGTGTTTGGATGTGGTATGAATCACGTAAAAAGTGTTTTGAACCACCTTCGATGGTGTTTGGATGTGGCAGGAATCACGTAAAAAGTGTTTTGAATCACCTTGGATGGTGTTTGGATTTGGTAGGAATAACGTAAAAAGTGTTTTGAACCACCTTGGATGGTGTTTGGATGTGGCAGGAATCACGTAAAAAGTGTTTTGAACCACCTTCGATGGTTTTTTGGATTTGGTAGGATTCACGTAAAAAGTGTTTTGAACCACCTTCGATGGTGTTTGGATGTGGTAGGAATTACGTGAATAGTGTTTTGAACCACCTTCGATGGTGTTTGGATGTGGTAGGAATTACGTGAATAGTGTTTTGAACCACCTTCGATGGTGTTTGGATGTGGCAGGAATCACGTAAAAAGTGTTTTGAACCACCTTGGATGGTGTTTGGCTGTATTAGGAATCACGTAAAAAGTGTTTTGAACCACCTTCGATGGTTTTTTGGATTTGGTAGGATTCACGTAAAAAGTGTTTTGAACCACCTTCGATGGTGTTTGGATGTGGTAGGAATTACGTGAATAGTGTTTTGAACCACCTTCGATGGTGTTTGGATGTGGTATGAATCACGTAAAAAGTGTTTTGAACCACCTTCGATGGTGTTTGGATGTGGCAGGAATCACGTAAAAAGTGTTTTGAACCACCTTCGATGGTGTTTGGATGTGGTAGGAATTACGTGAATAGTGTTTTGAACCACCTTCGATGGTGTTTGGATGTGGTAGGAATTACGTGAATAGTGTTTTGAACCACCTTCGATGGTGTTTGGATGTGGTATGAATCACGTAAAAAGTGTTTTGAACCACCTTCGATGGTGTTTGGATGTGGCAGGAATCACGTAAAAAGTGTTTTGAACCACCTTCGATGGTTTTTTGGATTTGGTAGGAATCACGTAAAAAGTGTTTTGAACCACCTTCGATGGTGTTTGGATGTGGTATGAATCACGTAAAAAGTGTTTTGAACCACCTTCGATGGTATTTGGATGTGGTATGAATCACGTAAAAAGTGTTTTGAACCACCTTCGATGGTGTTTGGATGTGGTATGAATCACGTTAAAAGTGTTTTGAACCACCTTGGATGGTGTTTGGCTGTATTAGGAATTACGTAAAAAGTGTTTTGAACCACCTTCGATGGTTTTTTGGATTTGGTAGGAATCACGTAAAAAGTGTTTTGAACCACCTTCGATGGTGTTTGGATGTGGTATGAATCACGTAAAAAGTGTTTTGAACCACCTTCGATGGTGTTTGGATGTGGTATGAATCACGTAAAAAGTGTTTTGAACCACCTTCGATGGTGTTTGGATGTGGTATGAATCACGTAAAAAGTGTTTTGAACCACCTTCGATGGTGTTTGGATGTTGTAGGAATCACGTAAAAAGTGTTTTGAACCACCTTCGATGGTTTTTTGGATTTGGTAGGAATCACGTAAAAAGTGTTTTGAACCACCTTCGATGGTGTTTGGATGTGGCAGGAATCACGTAAAAAGTGTTTTGAACCACCTTCGATGGTTTTTTGGATTTGGTAGGAATCACGTAAAAAGTGTTTTGAACCACCTTCGATGGTTTTTTGGATTTGGTAGGAATCACGTAAAAAGTGTTTTGAACCACCTTCGATGGTGTTTGGATGTGGCAGGAATCACGTAAAAAGTGTTTTGAATCACCTTGGATGGTGTTTGGATTTGGTAGGAATAACGTAAAAAGTGTTTTGAACCACCTTGGATGGTGTTTGGATGTGGCAGGATTCACGTAAAAAGTGTTTTGAACCACCTTGGATGGTGTTTGGATGTGGCAGGATTCACGTAAAAAGTGTTTTGAACCACCTTCGATGGTTTTTTGGATTTGGTAGGAATTACGTAAAAAGTGTTTTGAACCACCTTCGATGGTGTTTGGATGTCGCAGGAATCACGTAAAAAGTGTTTTGAACCACCTTGGATGGTGTTTGGATGTGGCAGGAATCACGTAAAAAGTGTTTTGAACCACCTTGGATGGTGTTTGGATGTGGCAGGATTCACGTAAAAAGTGTTTTGAACCACCTTCGATGGTGTTTGGATGTCGCAGGAATCACGTAAAAAGTGTTTTGAACCACCTTGGATGGTGTTTGGATGTGGCAGGAATCACGTAAAAAGTGTTTTGAACCACCTTCGATGGTTTTTTGGATTTGGTAGGAATCACGTAAAAAGTGTTTTGAACCACCTTCGATGGTGTTTGGATGTCGCAGGAATCACGTAAAAAGTGTTTTGAACCACCTTGGATGGTGTTTGGATGTGGCAGGAATCACGTAAAAAGTGTTTTGAACCACCTTGGATGGTGTTTGGATTTGGTAGGAATTACGTAAAAAGTGTTTTGAACCACCTTCGATGGTGTTTGGATGTCGCAGGAATCACGTAAAAAGTGTTTTGAACCACCTTGGATGGTGTTTGGATGTGGCAGGAATCACGTAAAAAGTGTTTTGAACCACCTTGGATGGTGTTTGGATGTGGCAGGATTCACGTAAAAAGTGTTTTGAACCACCTTCGATGGTGTTTGGATGTCGCAGGAATCACGTAAAAAGTGTTTTGAACCACCTTGGATGGTGTTTGGATGTGGCAGGAATCACGTAAAAAGTGTTTTGAACCACCTTCGATGGTTTTTTGGATTTGGTAGGAATCACGTAAAAAGTGTTTTGAACCACCTTCGATGGTTTTTTGGATTTGGTAGGAATCACGTAAAAAGTGTTTTGAACCACCTTCGATGGTGTTTGGATGTGGTATGAATCACGTAAAAAGTGTTTTGAACCACCTTCGATGGTGTTTGGATGTGGTATGAATCACGTTAAAAGTGTTTTGAACCACCTTCGATGGTGTTTGGATGTGGTATGAATCACGTTAAAAGTGTTTTGAACCACCTTGGATGGTGTTTGGCTGTATTAGGAATTACGTAAAAAGTGTTTTGAACCACCTTCGATGGTGTTTGGATGTGGCAGGAATCACGTAAAAAGTGTTTTGAACCACCTTCGATGGTTTTTTGGATTTGGTAGGAATCACGTAAAAAGTGTTTTGAACCACCTTCGATGGTGTTTGGATGTGGTATGAATCACGTAAAAAGTGTTTTGAACCACCTACGATGGTGTTTGGCTGTGGTAGGAATTACGTAAAAAGTGTTTTGAACCACCTTCGATGGTGTTTGGATGTGGCAGGAATCACGTAAAAAGTGTTTTGAATCACCTTCGATGGTGTTTGGATGTGGCAGGAATCACGTAAAAAGTGTTTTGAACCACCTTGGATGGTGTTTGGATGTGGCAGGATTCACGTAAAAAGTGTTTTGAACCACCTTCGATGGTTTTTTGGATTTGGTAGGAATCACGTAAAAAGTGTTTTGAACCACCTTCGATGGTGTTTGGATGTGGCAGGAATCACGTAAAAAGTGTTTTGAATCACCTTGGATGGTGTTTGGATTTGGTAGGAATAACGTAAAAAGTGTTTTGAACCACCTTGGATGGTGTTTGGATGTGGCAGGAATCACGTAAAAAGTGTTTTGAACCACCTTGGATGGTGTTTGGATGTGGCAGGATTCACGTAAAAAGTGTTTTGAACCACCTTCGATGGTTTTTTGGATTTGGTAGGAATCACGTAAAAAGTGTTTTGAACCACCTTCGATGGTGTTTGGATGTGGCAGGAATCACGTAAAAAGTGTTTTGAATCACCTTGGATGGTGTTTGGATGTGGCAGGAATCACGTAAAAAGTGTTTTGAATCACCTTGGATGGTGTTTGGATTTGGTAGGAATAACGTAAAAAGTGTTTTGAACCACCTTGGATGGTGTTTGGATGTGGCAGGAATCACGTAAAAAGTGTTTTGAACCACCTTCGATGGTGTTTGGATGTGGCAGGAATCACGTAAAAAGTGTTTTGAATCACCTTGGATGGTGTTTGGATTTGGTAGGAATAACGTAAAAAGTGTTTTGAACCACCTTGGATGGTGTTTGGATGTGGTAGGAATCACGTAAAATGTGTTTTGAACCACCTTCGATGGTGTTTGGATGTGGTATGAATCACGTAAAAAGTGTTTTGAACCACCTTCGATGGTGTTTGGATGTGGCAGGAATCACGTAAAAAGTGTTTTGAACCACCTTCGATGGTTTTTTGGATTTGGTAGGAATAACGTAAAAAGTGTTTTGAACCACCTTCGATGGTGTTTGGATGTGGTATGAATCACGTAAAAAGTGTTTTGAACCACCTTCGATGGTGTTTGGATGTGGTAGGAATTACGTGAATAGTGTTTTGAACCACCTTCGATGGTGTTTGGATGTGGTATGAATCACGTAAAAAGTGTTTTGAACCACCTTCGATGGTGTTTGGATGTGGCAGGAATCACGTAAAAAGTGTTTTGAACCACCTTCGATGGTTTTTTGGATTTGGTAGGAATCACGTAAAAAGTGTTTTGAACCACCTTCGATGGTGTTTGGATGTGGCAGGAATCACGTAAAAAGTGTTTTGAATCACCTTGGATGGTGTTTGGATTTGGTAGGAATAACGTAAAAAGTGTTTTGAACCACCTTGGATGGTGTTTGGATGTGGTAGGAATCACGTAAAATGTGTTTTGAACCACCTTCGATGGTGTTTGGATGTGGTATGAATCACGTAAAAAGTGTTTTGAACCACCTTCGATGGTGTTTGGATGTGGCAGGAATCACGTAAAAAGTGTTTTGAACCACCTTCGATGGTTTTTTGGATTTGGTAGGAATCACGTAAAAAGTGTTTTGAACCACCTTCGATGGTGTTTGGATGTGGCAGGAATCACGTAAAAAGTGTTTTGAATCACCTTGGATGGTGTTTGGATTTGGTAGGAATAACGTAAAAAGTGTTTTGAACCACCTTGGATGGTGTTTGGATGTGGCAGGAATCACGTAAAAAGTGTTTTGAACCACCTTCGATGGTTTTTTGGATTTGGTAGGAATCACGTTAAAAATTGTTTTGAACCACCTTCGATGGTGTTTGGATGTGGCAGGAATCACGTAAAAAGTGTTTTGAACCACCTTGGATGGTGTTTGGATGTGGCAGGAATCACGTAAAAAGTGTTTTGAACCACCTTCGATGGTTTTTTGGATTTGGTAGGAATTACGTAAAAAGTGTTTTGAACCACCTACGATGGTGTTTGGCTGTGGTAGGAATTACGTAAAAAGTGTTTTGAACCACCTTCGATGGTGTTTGGATGTGGTAGGAATCACGTAAAATGTGTTTTGAACCACCTTCGATGGTGTTTGGATGTGGTATGAATCACGTAAAAAGTGTTTTGAACCACCTTGGATGGTGTTTGGATGTGGTAGGAATCACGTAAAAAGTGTTTTGAACCACCTTGGATGGTGTTTGGATGTGGCAGGAATCACGTAAAAAGTGTTTTGAACCACCTTGGATGGTGTTTGGATTTGGTAGGAATCACGTAAAAAGTGTTTTGAACCACCTTCGATGGTGTTTGGATGTGGCAGGAATCACGTAAAAAGTGTTTTGAACCACCTTCGATGGTGTTTGGATGTGGCAGGAATCACGTAAAAAGTGTTTTGAACCACCTTCGATGGTTTTTTGGATTTGGTAGGAATCACGTAAAAAGTGTTTTGAACCACCTTCGATGGTGTTTGGATGTGGTATGAATCACGTAAAAAGTGTTTTGAACCACCTTCGATGGTGTTTGGATGTGGCAGGAATCACGTAAAAAGTGTTTTGAACCACCTTCGATGGTTTTTTGGATTTGGTAGGAATCACGTAAAAAGTGTTTTGAACCACCTTCGATGGTGTTTGGATGTGGCAGGAATCACGTAAAAAGTGTTTTGAATCACCTTGGATGGTGTTTGGATTTGGTAGGAATAACGTAAAAAGTGTTTTGAACCACCTTGGATGGTGTTTGGATGTGGCAGGAATCACGTAAAAAGTGTTTTGAACCACCTTCGATGGTGTTTGGATTTGGTAGGAATCACGTAAAAAGTGTTTTGAACCACCTTCGATGGTGTTTGGATGTGGTATGAATCACGTAAAAAGTGTTTTGAACCACCTTCGATGGTGTTTGGATGTGGTAGGAATCACGTAAAAAGTGTTTTGAACCACCTTCGATGGTGTTTGGATGTGGCAGGAATCACGTAAAAAGTGTTTTGAATCACCTTGGATGGTGTTTGGATTTGGTAGGAATAACGTAAAAAGTGTTTTGAACCACCTTGGATGGTGTTTGGATGTGGCAGGAATCACGTAAAAAGTGTTTTGAACCACCTTGGATGGTTTTTTGGATTTGGTAGGAATCACGTAAAAAGTGTTTTGAACCACCTTCGATGGTTTTTTGGATTTGGCAGGAATCACGTAAAAAGTGTTTTGAACCACCTTCGATGGTGTTTGGATGTGGCAGGAATCACGTAAAAAGTGTTTTGAACCACCTTGGATGGTGTTTGGATTTGGTAGGAATAACGTAAAAAGTGTTTTGAACCACCTTGGATGGTTTTTTGGATTTGGTAGGAATCACGTAAAAAGTGTTTTGAACCACCTTCGATGGTGTTTGGATGTGGCAGGAATCACGTAAAAAGTGTTTTGAACCACCTTCGATGGTGTTTGGATGTGGCAGGAATCACGTAAAAAGTGTTTTGAACCACCTTCGATGGTTTTTTGGATTTGGTAGGAATCACGTAAAAAGTGTTTTGAACCACCTTCGATGGTGTTTGGATGTGGTATGAATCACGTAAAAAGTGTTTTGAACCACCTTCGATGGTGTTTGGATGTGGCAGGAATCACGTAAAAAGTGTTTTGAACCACCTTCGATGGTTTTTTGGATTTGGTAGGAATCACGTAAAAAGTGTTTTGAACCACCTTCGATGGTGTTTGGATTTGGTAGGAATAACGTAAAAAGTGTTTTGAACCACCTTGGATGGTTTTTTGGATTTGGTAGGAATCACGTAAAAAGTGTTTTGAACCACGTTCGATGGTGTTTGGCTGTGGTAGGAATTACGTAAAAAGTGTTTTGAACCACCTTCGATGGTGTTTGGATGTGACAGGAATCACGTAAAAAGTGTTTTGAACCACCTTGGATGGTGTTTGGATTTGGTAGGAATAACGTAAAAAGTGTTTTGAACCACCTTGAATGGTTTTTTGGATTTGGTAGGAATCACGTAAAAAGTGTTTTGAACCACCTTCGATGGTGTTTGGATGTGGCAGGAATCACGTAAAAAGTGTTTTGAACCACCTTCGATGGTGTTTGGATGTGGCAGGAATCACGTAAAAAGTGTTTTGAACCACCTTCGATGGTTTTTTGGATTTGGTAGGAATCACGTAAAAAGTGTTTTGAACCACCTTCTATGGTGTTTGGATGTGGTATGAATCACGTAAAAAGTGTTTTGAACCACCTTCGATGGTGTTTGGATGTGGCAGGAATCACGTAAAAAGTGTTTTGAACCACCTTCGATGGTTTTTTGGATTTGGTAGGAATCACGTAAAAAGCGTTTTGAACCACCTTCGATGGTGTTTGGATGTGGCAGGAATCACGTAAAAAGTGTTTTGAATCACCTTGGATGGTGTTTGGATTTGGTAGGAATAACGTAAAAAGTGTTTTGAACCACCTTGGATGGTGTTTGGATGTGGCAGGAATCACGTAAAAAGTGTTTTGAACCACCTTCGATGGTGTTTGGATTTGGTAGGAATCACGTAAAAAGTGTTTTGAACCACCTTCGATGGTGTTTGGATGTGGTATGAATCACGTAAAAAGTGTTTTGAACCACCTTCGATGGTGTTTGGATGTGGTAGGAATCACGTAAAAAGTGTTTTGAACCACCTTCGATGGTGTTTGGATGTGGCAGGAATCACGTAAAAAGTGTTTTGAATCACCTTGGATGGTGTTTGGATTTGGTAGGAATAACGTAAAAAGTGTTTTGAACCACCTTGGATGGTGTTTGGATGTGGCAGGAATCACGTAAAAAGTGTTTTGAACCACCTTGGATGGTGTTTGGATGTGGCAGGAATCACGTAAAAAGTGTTTTGAACCACCTTGGATGGTGTTTGGATGTGGCAGGAATCACGTAAAAAGTGTTTTGAACCACCTTCGATGGTGTTTGGATGTGGCAGGAATCACGTAAAAAGTGTTTTGAACCACCTTCGATGGTGTTTGGATGTGGCAGGAATCACGTAAAAAGTGTTTTGAACCACCTTGGATGGTGTTTGGATGTGGCAGGAATCACGTAAAAAGTGTTTTGAACCACCTTCGATGGTGTTTGGATGTGGCAGGAATCACACAAAAAGTGTTTTGAATCACCTTGGATGGTGTTTGGATTTGGTAGGAATAACGTAAAAAGTGTTTTGAACCACCTTCGATGGTGTTTGGATGTGGCAGGAATCACGTAAAAAGTGTTTTGAATCACCTTGGATGGTGTTTGGATTTGGTAGGAATAACGTAAAAAGTGTTTTGAACCACCTTCGATGGTGTTTGGATGTGGTAGGAATCACGTTAAAAGTGTTTTGAACCACCTTGGATGGTGTTTGGATGTGGCAGGAATCACGTAAAAAGTGTTTTGAACCACCTTCGATGGTGTTTGGATGTTGTAGGAATCACGTAAAAAGTGTTTTGAACCACCTTCGATGGTTTTTTGGATTTGGTAGGATTCACGTAAAAAGTGTTTTGAACCACCTTCGATGGTGTTTGGATGTGGTATGAATCACGTAAAAAGTGTTTTGAACCACCTTCGATGGTGTTTGGATGTGGTAGGAATTACGTGAATAGTGTTTTGAACCACCTTCGATGGTGTTTGGATGTGGTATGAATCACGTAAAAAGTGTTTTGAACCACCTTCGATGGTGTTTGGATGTGGTATGAATCACGTAAAAAGTGTTTTGAACCACTTTCGATGGTGTTTGGATGTGGTAGGAATTACGTGAATAGTGTTTTGAACCACCTTCGATGGTGTTTGGATGTGGTATGAATCACGTAAAAAGTGTTTTGAATCACCTTGGATGGTGTTTGGATTTGGTAGGAATAACGTAAAAAGTGTTTTGAACCACCTTGGATGGTGTTTGGATGTGGCAGGAATCACGTAAAAAGTGTTGTGAACCACCTTCGATGGTGTTTGGATGTGGCAGGAATCACGTAAAAAGTGTTTTGAACCACCTTGGATGGTGTTTGGATGTGGAAGGAATCACGTAAAAAGTGTTTTGAACCACCTTCGATGGTGTTTGGATTTGGTAGGAATAACGTAAAAAGTGTTTTGAACCACCTTGGATGGTGTTTGGATGTGGTATGAATCACGTAAAAAGTGTTTTGAACCACCTTCGATGGTGTTTGGATGTGGCAGGAATTACGTGAATAGTGTTTTGAACCACCTTCGATGGTGTTTGGATGTGGTATGAATCACGTAAAAAGTGTTTTGAACCACCTTCGATGGTGTTTGGATGTGGTATGAATCACGTAAAAAGTGTTTTGAACCACCTTCGATGGTGTTTGGATGTGGTAGGAATTACGTGAATAGTGTTTTGAACCACCTTCGATGGTGTTTGGATGTGGTATGAATCACGTAAAAAGTGTTTTGAATCACCTTGGATGGTGTTTGGATTTGGTAGGAATAACGTAAAAAGTGTTTTGAACCACCTTGGATGGTGTTTGGATGTGGCAGGAATCACGTAAAAAGTGTTGTGAACCACCTTCGATGGTGTTTGGATGTGGCAGGAATCACGTAAAAAGTGTTTTGAACCACCTTGGATGGTGTTTGGATGTGGAAGGAATCACGTAAAAAGTGTTTTGAACCACCTTCGATGGTGTTTGGATGTGGTAGGAATTACGTGAATAGTGTTTTGAACCACCTTCGATGGTGTTTGGATTTGGTAGGAATAACGTAAAAAGTGTTTTGAACCACCTTCGATGGTGTTTGGATGTGGTATGAATCACGTAAAAAGTGTTTTGAACCACCTTCGATGGTGTTTGGATGTGGCAGGAATTACGTGAATAGTGTTTTGAACCACCTTCGATGGTGTTTGGATGTGGTATGAATCACGTAAAAAGTGTTTTGAATCACCTTGGATGGTGTTTGGATTTGGTAGGAATAACGTAAAAAGTGTTTTGAACCACCTTGGATGGTGTTTGGATGTGGCAGGAATCACGTAAAAAGTGTTGTGAACCACCTTCGATGGTGTTTGGATGTGGCAGGAATCACGTAAAAAGTGTTTTGAACCACCTTGGATGGTGTTTGGATTTGGTAGGAATAACGTAAAAAGTGTTTTGAACCACCTTCGATGGTGTTTGGATGTGGCAGGAATCACGTAAAAAGTGTTTTGAATCACCTTGGATGGTGTTTGGATTTGGTAGGAATAACGTAAAAAGTGTTTTGAACCACCTTCGATGGTGTTTGGATGTGGTAGGAATCACGTTAAAAGTGTTTTGAACCACCTTGGATGGTGTTTGGATGTGGCAGGAATCACGTAAAAAGTGTTTTGAACCACCTTCGATGGTGTTTGGATGTTGTAGGAATCACGTAAAAAGTGTTTTGAACCACCTTCGATGGTTTTTTGGATTTGGTAGGATTCACGTAAAAAGTGTTTTGAACCACCTTCGATGGTGTTTGGATGTGGTATGAATCACGTAAAAAGTGTTTTGAACCACCTTCGATGGTGTTTGGATGTGGTAGGAATTACGTGAATAGTGTTTTGAACCACCTTCGATGGTGTTTGGATGTGGTATGAATCACGTAAAAAGTGTTTTGAACCACCTTCGATGGTGTTTGGATGTGGTATGAATCACGTAAAAAGTGTTTTGAACCACTTTCGATGGTGTTTGGATGTGGTAGGAATTACGTGAATAGTGTTTTGAACCACCTTCGATGGTGTTTGGATGTGGTATGAATCACGTAAAAAGTGTTTTGAATCACCTTGGATGGTGTTTGGATTTGGTAGGAATAACGTAAAAAGTGTTTTGAACCACCTTGGATGGTGTTTGGATGTGGCAGGAATCACGTAAAAAGTGTTGTGAACCACCTTCGATGGTGTTTGGATGTGGCAGGAATCACGTAAAAAGTGTTTTGAACCACCTTGGATGGTGTTTGGATGTGGAAGGAATCACGTAAAAAGTGTTTTGAACCACCTTCGATGGTGTTTGGATGTGGTATGAATCACGTAAAAAGTGTTTTGAACCACCTTCGATGGTGTTTGGATGTGGTAGGAATTACGTGAATAGTGTTTTGAACCACCTTCGATGGTGTTTGGATGTGGTATGAATCACGTAAAAAGTGTTTTGAACCACCTTCGATGGTGTTTGGATGTGGTATGAATCACGTAAAAAGTGTTTTGAACCACCTTCGATGGTGTTTGGATGTGGTAGGAATTACGTGAATAGTGTTTTGAACCACCTTCGATGGTGTTTGGATGTGGTATGAATCACGTAAAAAGTGTTTTGAATCACCTTGGATGGTGTTTGGATTTGGTAGGAATAACGTAAAAAGTGTTTTGAACCACCTTGGATGGTGTTTGGATGTGGCAGGAATCACGTAAAAAGTGTTGTGAACCACCTTCGATGGTGTTTGGATGTGGCAGGAATCACGTAAAAAGTGTTTTGAACCACCTTGGATGGTGTTTGGATGTGGAAGGAATCACGTAAAAAGTGTTTTGAACCACCTTCGATGGTGTTTGGATGTGGTAGGAATTACGTGAATAGTGTTTTGAACCACCTTCGATGGTGTTTGGATTTGGTAGGAATAACGTAAAAAGTGTTTTGAACCACCTTCGATGGTGTTTGGATGTGGTATGAATCACGTAAAAAGTGTTTTGAACCACCTTCGATGGTGTTTGGATGTGGCAGGAATCACGTAAAAAGTGTTTTGAATCACCTTGGATGGTGTTTGGATTTGGTAGGAATTACGTAAACAGTGTTTTGAACCACCTTCGATGGTGTTTGGATGTGGCAGGAATCACGTAAAAAGTGTTTTGAACCACCTTCGATGGTGTTTGGATGTGGCAGGAATCACGTAAAAAGTGTTTTGAACCACCTTCGATGGTGTTTGGATGTGGCAGGAATCACGTAAAAAGTGTTTTGAACCACCTTCGATGGTGTTTGGATGTTGTATGAATCACGTTAAAAGTGTTTTGAACCACCTTGGATGGTGTTTGGATGTGGTAGGAATTACGTAAACAGTGTTTTGAACCACCTTCGATGGTGTTTGGATGTGGTAGGAATAACGTAAAAAGTGTTTTGAACCACCTTCGATGGTGTTTGGATGTGGTATGAATCACGTTAAAAGTGTTTTGAACCACCTTGGATGGTGTTTGGATGTGGCAGGAATCACGTAAAAAGTGTTTTGAACCACCTTCGATGGTGTTTGGATGTGGCAGGAATCACGTAAAAAGTGTTTTGAACCACCTTGGATGGTGTTTGGATGTGGAAGGAATCACGTAAAAAGTGTTTTGAACCACCTTCGATGGTGTTTGGATGTGGCAGGAATCACGTAAAAAGTGTTCTGAATCACCTTGGATGGTGTTTGGATTTGGTAGGAATAACGTAAAAAGTGTTTTGAACCACCTTCGATGGTGTTTGGATGTGGTATGAATCACGTAAAAAGTGTTTTGAACCACCTTCGATGGTGTTTGGATGTGGTATGAATCACGTTAAAAGTGTTTTGAACCACCTTGGATGGTGTTTGGATGTGGCAGGAATCACGTAAAAAGTGTTTTGAACCACCTTCGATGGTGTTTGGATGTTGTAGGAATCACGTAAAAAGTGTTTTGAACCACCTTCGATGGTTTTTTGGATTTGGTAGGATTCACGTAAAAAGTGTTTTGAACCACCTTCGATGGTGTTTGGATGTGGTATGAATCACGTAAAAAGTGTTTTGAACCACCTTCGATGGTGTTTGGATGTGGTAGGAATTACGTGAATAGTGTTTTGAACCACCTTCGATGGTGTTTGGATGTGGTATGAATCACGTAAAAAGTGTTTTGAACCACCTTCGATGGTGTTTGGATGTGGTATGAATCACGTAAAAAGTGTTTTGAACCACCTTCGATGGTGTTTGGATGTGGTAGGAATTACGTGAATAGTGTTTTGAACCACCTTCGATGGTGTTTGGATTTGGTAGGAATAACGTAAAAAGTGTTTTGAACCACCTTGGATGGTGTTTGGATGTGGCAGGAATCACGTAAAAAGTGTTTTGAACCACCTTCGATGGTGTTTGGATGTGGCAGGAATCACGTAAAAAGTGTTTTGAACCACCTTGGATGGTGTTTGGATGTGGCAGGAATCACGTAAAAAGTGTTTTGAACCACCTTCGATGGTTTTTTGGATTTGGTAGGAATCACGTAAAAAGTGTTTTGAACCACCTTCGATGGTGTTTGGATGTGGTAGGAATTACGTGAATAGTGTTTTGAACCACCTTCGATGGTGTTTGGATGTGGTATGAATCACGTAAAAAGTGTTTTGAACCACCTTCGATGGTGTTTGGATGTGGCAGGAATCACGTAAAAGTGTTTTGAATCACCTTGGATGGTGTTTGGATGTGGCAGGAATCACGTAAAAAGTGTTTTGAACCACCTTGGATGGTGTTTGGATGTGGAAGGAATCACGTAAAAAGTGTTTTGAACCACCTTCGATGGTGTTTGGATGTTGTAGGAATCACGTAAAAAGTGTTTTGAACCACCTTCGATGGTTTTTTGGATTTGGTAGGATTCACGTAAAAAGTGTTTTGAACCACCTTCGATGGTGTTTGGATGTGGCAGGAATCACGTAAAAAGTGTTTTGAACCACCTTCGATGGTGTTTGGATGTGGTAGGAATTACGTGAATAGTGTTTTGAACCACCTTCGATGGTGTTTGGATGTGGTATGAATCACGTAAAAAGTGTTTTGAACCACCTTCGATGGTGTTTGGATGTGGTATGAATCACGTAAAAAGTGTTTTGAACCACCTTCGATGGTGTTTGGATGTGGTATGAATCACGTAAAAAGTGTTTTGAATCACCTTCGATGGTGTTTGGATTTGGTAGGAATAACGTAAAAAGTGTTTTGAACCACCTTGGATGGTGTTTGGATGTGGCAGGAATTACGTGAATAGTGTTTTGAACCACCTTCGATGGTGTTTGGATGTGGTATGAATCACGTAAAAAGTGTTTTGAACCACCTTCGATGGTGTTTGGATGTGGTAGGAATTACGTGAATAGTGTTTTGAACCACCTTCGATGGTGTTTGGATGTGGTATGAATCACGTAAAAAGTGTTTTGAACCACCTTCGATGGTGTTTGGATGTGGTAGGAATTACGTGAATAGTGTTTTGAACCACCTTCGATGGTGTTTGGATGTGGTATGAATCACGTAAAAAGTGTTTTGAACCACCTTCGATGGTGTTTGGATGTGGTATGAATCACGTAAAAAGTGTTTTGAACCACCTTCGATGGTGTTTGGATGTGGTAGGAATTACGTGAATAGTGTTTTGAACCACCTTCGATGGTGTTTGGATTTGGTAGGAATAACGTAAAAAGTGTTTTGAACCACCTTGGATGGTGTTTGGATGTGGCAGGAATCACGTAAAAAGTGTTTTGAACCACCTTCGATGGTGTTTGGATGTGGTATGAATCACGTAAAAAGTGTTTTGAACCACCTTCGATGGTGTTTGGATGTGGTATGAATCACGTAAAAAGTGTTTTGAACCACCTTCGATGGTGTTTGGATGTGGTATGAATCACGTAAAAAGTGTTTTGAACCACCTTCGATGGTGTTTGGATGTGGTAGGAATTACGTGAATAGTGTTTTGAACCACCTTCGATGGTGTTTGGATGTGGTATGAATCACGTAAAAAGTGTTTTGAACCACCTTCGATGGTGTTTGGATGTGGTATGAATCACGTAAAAAGTGTTTTGAACCACCTTCGATGGTGTTTGGATGTGGTAGGAATTACGTGAATAGTGTTTTGAACCACCTTCGATGGTGTTTGGATTTGGTAGGAATAACGTAAAAAGTGTTTTGAACCACCTTCGATGGTGTTTGGATGTGGTATGAATCACGTAAAAAGTGTTTTGAACCACCTTCGATGGTTTTTTAGATGTGGTATGAATCACGTAAAAAGTGTTTTGAACCACCTTCGATGGTGTTTGGATGTGGTATGAATCACGTAAAAAGTGTTTTGAACCACCTTCGATGGTGTTTGGATGTGGTAGGAATTACGTGAATAGTGTTTTGAACCACCTTCGATGGTGTTTGGATGTGGTATGAATCACGTAAAAAGTGTTTTGAACCACCTTCGATGGTGTTTGGATGTGGTATGAATCACGTAAAAAGTGTTTTGAACCACCTTCGATGGTGTTTGGATGTGGTTGGAATTACGTGAATAGTGTTTTGAACCACCTTCGATGGTGTTTGGATGTGGTATGAATCACGTAAAAAGTGTTTTGAACCACCTTCGATGGTGTTTGGATGTGGTAGGAATTACGTGAATAGTGTTTTGAACCACCTTCGATGGTGTTTGGATGTGGTATGAATCACGTAAAAAGTGTTTTGAACCACCTTCGATGGTGTTTGGATGTGGAAGGAATCACGTAAAAAGTGTTTTGAACCACCTTCGATGGTTTTTTGGATTTGGTAGGAATCACGTAAAAAGTGTTTTGAACCACCTTCGATGGTGTTTGGATGTGGTAGGAATTACGTGAATAGTGTTTTGAACCACCTTCGATGGTGTTTGGATGTGGTATGAATCACGTAAAAAGTGTTTTGAACCACCTTCGATGGTGTTTGGATGTGGTTGGAATTACGTGAATAGTGTTTTGAACCACCTTCGATGGTGTTTGGATGTGGTATGAATCACGTAAAAAGTGTTTTGAACCACCTTCGATGGTGTTTGGATGTGGTAGGAATTACGTGAATAGTGTTTTGAACCACCTTCGATGGTGTTTGGATGTGGTATGAATCACGTAAAAAGTGTTTTGAACCACCTTGGATGGTGTTTGGATGTGGCAGGAATCACGTAAAAAGTGTTTTGAACCACCTTCGATGGTGTTTGGATGTGGCAGGAATCACGTAAAAAGTGTTTTGAACCACCTTGGATGGTGTTTGGATGTGGAAGGAATCACGTAAAAAGTGTTTTGAACCACCTTCGATGGTTTTTTGGATTTGGTAGGAATCACGTAAAAAGTGTTTTGAACCACCTTCGATGGTGTTTGGATGTGGTAGGAATTACGTGAATAGTGTTTTGAACCACCTTCGATGGTGTTTGGATGTGGTATGAATCACGTAAAAAGTGTTTTGAACCACCTTCGATGGTGTTTGGATGTGGCAGGAATCACTTAAAAGTGTTTTGAATCACCTTGGATTCTGTTTGGATGTGGCAGGAATCACGTAAAAAGTGTTTTGAACCACCTTGGATGGTGTTAGGATGTGGAAGGAATCACGTAAAAAGTGTTTTGAACCACCTTCGATGGTGTTTGTATGTGGTAGGAATTACGTGAATAGTGTTTTGAACCACCTTCGATGGTGTTTGGATGTGGTATGAATCACGTAAAAAGTGTTTTGAACCACCTTCGATGGTGTTTGGATGTGGCAGGAATCACGTAAAAAGTGTTTTGAATCACCTTGGATGGTGTTTGGATTTGGTAGGAATTACGTAAACAGTGTTTTGAACCACCTTCGATGGTGTTTGGATGTGGCAGGAATCACCTAAAAAGTGTTTTGAACCACCTTCGATGGTGTTTGGATGTGGCAGGAATCACGTAAAAAGTGTTTTGAACCACCTTCGATGGTGTTTGGATGTGGCAGGAATCACGTAAAAAGTGTTTTGAACCACCTTCGATGGTGTTTGGATGTGGCAGGAATCACGTAAAAAGTGTTTTGAACCACCTTCGATGGTTTTTTGGATTTGGTAGGATTCACGTAAAAAGTGTTTTGAACCACCTTCGATGGTGTTTGGAAGTGGTATGAATCACGTAAAAAGTGTTTTGAACCACCTTCGATGGTGTTTGGATGTGGTAGGAATTACGTGAATAGTGTTTTGAACCACCTTCGATGGTGTTTGGATGTGGTATGAATCACGTAAAAAGTGTTTTGAACCACCTTCGATGGTGTTTGGATGTGGTATGAATCACGTAAAAAGTGTTTTGAACCACCTTCGATGGTGTTTGGATGTGGTAGGAATTACGTGAATAGTGTTTTGAACCACCTTCGATGGTGTTTGGATGTGGTATGAATCACGTAAAAAGTGTTTTGAATCACCTTGGATGGTGTTTGGATTTGGTAGGAATAACGTAAAAAGTGTTTTGAACCACCTTCGATGGTGTTTGGATGTGGCAGGAATCACGTAAAAAGTGTTTTGAACCACCTTCGATGGTGTTTGGATGTGGTAGGAATCACGTAAAAAGTAATTTGAACCACCTTCGATGGTGTTTGGATGTGGCAGGAATCACGTAAAAAGTGTTTTGAACCACCTTCGATGGTGTTTGGATGTGGCAGGAATCACGTAAAAAGTGTTTTGAACCACCTTCGATGGTGTTTGGTTGTGGCAGGAATCACGTAAAAAGTGTTTTGAACCACCTTCGATGGTGTTTGGATGTGGTAGGAATCACGTAAAAAGTAATTTGAACCACCTTCGATGGTGTTTGGATGTGGCAGGAATCACGTAAAAAGTGTTTTGAATCACCTTGGATGGTGTTTGGATTTGGTAGGAATTACGTAAACAGTGTTTTGAACCACCTTCGATGGTGTTTGGATGTGGTAGGAATTACGTGAATAGTGTTTTGAACCACCTTCGATGGTGTTTGGATGTGGTATGAATCACGTAAAAAGTGTTTTGAACCACCTTCGATGGTGTTTGGATGTGGTATGAATCACGTAAAAAGTGTTTTGAACCACCTTCGATGGTGTTTGGATGTGGTAGGAATTACGTGAATAGTGTTTTGAACCACCTTCGATGGTGTTTGGATGTGGTATGAATCACGTAAAAAGTGTTTTGAATCACCTTGGATGGTGTTTGGATTTGGTAGGAATAACGTAAAAAGTGTTTTGAACCACCTTCGATGGTGTTTGGATGTGGCAGGAATCACGTAAAAAGTGTTTTGAACCACCTTCGATGGTGTTTGGATGTGGTAGGAATCACGTAAAAAGTAATTTGAACCACCTTCGATGGTGTTTGGATGTGGCAGGAATCACGTAAAAAGTGTTTTGAACCACCTTCGATGGTGTTTGGATGTGGCAGGAATCACGTAAAAAGTGTTTTGAACCACCTTCGATGGTGTTTGGATGTGGCAGGAATCACGTAAAAAGTGTTTTGAACCACCTTCGATGGTGTTTGGATATGGTAGGAATCACGTAAAAAGTAATTTGAACCACCTTCGATGGTGTTTGGATGTGGCAGGAATCACGTAAAAAGTGTTTTGAACCACCTTCGATGGTGTTTGGATGTGGCAGGAATCACGTAAAAAGTGTTTTGAACCACCTTCGATGGTGTTTGGATGTGGCAGGAATCACGTAAAAAGTGTTTTGAACCACCTTCGATGGTGTTTGGATGTGGCAGGAATCACGTAAAAAGTGTTTTGAATCACCTTGGATGGTGTTTGGATTTGGTAGGAATTACGTAAACAGTGTTTTGAACCACCTTCGATGGTGTTTGGATGTGGCAGGAATCACGTAAAAAGTGTTTTGAACCACCTTCGATGGTGTTTGGATGTGGCAGGAATCACGTAAAAAGTGTTTTGAACCACCTTCGATGGTGTTTGGATGTGGCAGGAATCACGTAAAAAGTGTTTTGAACCACCTTGGATGGTGTTTGGATGTGGAAGGAATCACGTAAAAAGTGTTTTGAACCACCTTCGATGGTGTTTGGATGTGGTATGAATCACGTAAAAAGTGTTTTGAACCACCTTGGATGGTGTTTGGATGTGGCAGGAATCACGTAAAAAGTGTTTTGAACCACCTTCGATGGTGTTTGGATGTGGTAGGAATTACGTTAATAGTGTTTTGAACCACCTTCGATGGTGTTTGGATGTGGTAGGAATCACGTAAAAAGTAATTTGAACCACCTTCGATGGTGTTTGGATGTGGCAGGAATCACGTAAAAAGTGTTTTGAACCACCTTCGATGGTGTTTGGATATGGTAGGAATCACGTAAAAAGTGTTTTGAACCACCTTCGATGGTGTTTGGATGTGGCAGGAATCACGTAAAAAGTGTTTTGAACCACCTTCGATGGTGTTTGGATATGGTAGGAATCACGTAAAAAGTAATTTGAACCACCTTCGATGGTGTTTGGATGTGGTAGGAATCACGTAAAAAGTAATTTGAACCACCTTCGATGGTGTTTGGATGTGGCAGGAATCACGTAAAAAGTGTTTTGAACCACCTTCGATGGTGTTTGGATGTGGCAGGAATCACGTAAAAAGTGTTTTGAAGCACCTTCGATGGTGTTTGGATGTGGCAGGAATCACGTAAAAAGTGTTTTGAATCACCTTGGATGGTGTTTGGATTTGGTAGGAATTACGTAAACAGTGTTTTGAACCACCTTCGATGGTGTTTGGATGTGGCAGGAATCACGTAAAAAGTGTTTTGAACCACCTTCGATGGTGTTTGGATGTGGCAGGAATCACGTAAAAAGTGTTTTGAACCACCTTCGATGGTGTTTGGATGTGGCAGGAATCACGTAAAAAGTGTTTTGAACCACCTTGGATGGTGTTTGGATGTGGAAGGAATCACGTAAAAAGTGTTTTGAACCACCTTCGATGGTGTTTGGATGTGGTATGAATCACGTAAAAAGTGTTTTGAACCACCTTGGATGGTGTTTGGATGTGGCAGGAATCACGTAAAAAGTGTTTTGAACCACCTTCAATGGTGTTTGGATGTGGCAGGAATCACGTAAAAAGTGTTTTGAACCACCTTCGATGGTGTTTGGATGTGGTAGGAATCACGTAAAAAGTAATTTGAACCACCTTCGATGGTGTTTGGATGTGGCAGGAATCACGTAAAAAGTGTTTTGAACCACCTTCGATGGTGTTTGGATGTGGCAGGAATCACGTAAAAAGTGTTTTGAACCACCTTCGATGGTGTTTGGATGTGGCAGGAATCACGTAAAAAGTGTTTTGAACCACCTTCGATGGTGTTTGGATATGGTAGGAATCACGTAAAAAGTAATTTGAACCACCTTCGATGGTGTTTGGATGTGGTAGGAATCACGTAAAAAGTAATTTGAACCACCTTCGATGGTGTTTGGATGTGGCAGGAATCACGTAAAAAGTGTTTTGAACCACCTTCGATGGTGTTTGGATGTGGCAGGAATCACGTAAAAAGTGTTTTGAACCACCTTCGATGGTGTTTGGATGTGGCAGGAATCACGTAAAAAGTGTTTTGAATCACCTTGGATGGTGTTTGGATTTGGTAGGAATTACGTAAACAGTGTTTTGAACCACCTTCGATGGTGTTTGGATGTGGCAGGAATCACGTAAAAAGTGTTTTGAACCACCTTCGATGGTGTTTGGATGTGGCAGGAATCACGTAAAAAGTGTTTTGAACCACCTTCGATGGTGTTTGGATGTGGCAGGAATCACGTAAAAAGTGTTTTGAACCACCTTGGATGGTGTTTGGATGTGGAAGGAATCACGTAAAAAGTGTTTTGAACCACCTTCGATGGTGTTTGGATGTGGTATGAATCACGTAAAAAGTGTTTTGAACCACCTTGGATGGTGTTTGGATGTGGCAGGAATCACGTAAAAAGTGTTTTGAACCACCTTCGATGGTGTTTGGATGTGGTAGGAATTACGTTAATAGTGTTTTGAACCACCTTCGATGGTGTTTGGATGTGGTATGAATCACGTAAAAAGTGTTTTGAACCACCTTCGATGGTGTTTGGATGTGGCAGGAATCACGTAAAAAGTGTTTTGAATCACCTTGGATGGTGTTTGGATTTGGTAGGAATAACGTAAAAAGTGTTTTGAACCACCTTCGATGGTGTTTGGATGTGGCAGGAATCACGTAAAAAGTGTTTTGAACCACCTTCGATGGTGTTTGGATGTGGTAGGAATCACGTAAAAAGTGTTTTGAACCACCTTCGATGGTGTTTGGATGTGGTAGGAATCGCGTAAAAAGTGTTTTGAACCACCTTTGACGGTGTTTGGATTTGAAAGGAATCACGTAAAAAGTGTTTTGAACCACCTTCGATGGTGTTTGGATGTGGTAGGAATCACGTAAAAAGTGTTTTGAACCACCTTCGATGGTGTTTGGATGTGGTAGGAATCACGTAAAAAGTGTTTTGAACCACCTTCGATGGTGTTTGGATTTGAAAGGAATCACGTAAAAAGTGTTTTGAACCACTTTCGACGGTGTTTGGATGTGATAGGAATCACGTAAAAAGTGTTTTGAACCACCTTCGATGGTGTTTGGATGTGGTAGGAATCACGTAAAAAGTGTTTTGAACCACCTTCGATGGTGTTTGGATGTGGTAGGAATCACGTAAAAAGTGTTTTGAACCACCTTCGATGGTATTTGGATGTGGTAGGAATCACGTAAAAAGTGTTTTGAACCACCTTCGACGGTGTTTGGATGTGGTAGGAATCACGTAAAAAGTGTTTTGAACCACCTTCGATGGTGTTTGGATGTGGTAGGAATCACGTAAAAAGTGTTTTGAACCACCTTCGATGGTATTTGGATGTGGTAGGAATCACGTAAAAAGTGTTTTGAACCACCTTCGATGGTATTTGGATGTGATAGGAATCACGTAAAAAGTGTTTTGAACCACCTTCGATGGTGTTTGGATGTGGTAGGAATCACGTAAAAAGTGTTTTGAACCACCTTCGACGGTGTTTGGATGTGGTAGGAATCACGTAAAAAGTGTTTTGAACCACCTTCGACGGTGTTTGGATGTGGTAGGAATCACGTAAAAAGTGTTTTGAACCACCTTCGACGGTGTTTGGATGTGATAGGAATCACGTAAAAAGTGTTTTGAACCACCTTCGAAGGTATTTGGATGTGGTAGGAGTCACGTAAAAAGTGTTTTGAACCACCTTCGATGGTGTTTGGATGTGGTAGGAGTCACGTAAAAAGTGATTTGAACCACCTTCGATGGTGTTTGGATTTGAAAGGAATCACGTAAAAAGTGTTTTGAACCACCTTCGATGGTGTTTGGATGTGGTAGGAATCACGTAAAAAGTGTTTTGAACCACCTTCGATGGTGTTTGGATGTGGTAGGAGTCACGTAAAAAGTGTTTTGAACCACCTTCGATGGTGTTTGGATGTGGTAGGAGTCACGTAAAAAGTGTTTTGAACCACCTTCGATGGTGTTTGGATGTGGTAGGAATCACGTAAAAAGTGTTTTGAACCACCTTCGACGGTGATTCGATGTGATAGGAATCACGTAAAAAGTGTTTTGAACCACCTTCAAATGTATATGGATGTGGTAGGAAGTACGTAAAAAGTGCTTTGAAGCACCTTCAAATGTATATGGATGTGGTAGGAAGTACGTAAAAAGTGCTTTGAAGCACCTTCAAACGTATATGGATGTGGTGGGAAGTACGTAAAAAGTGCTTTGAAGCACCTTCAAATGTATATGGATGTGGTAGGAAGTACGTAAAAAGTGCTTTGTAGCACCTTCAAACGTATATGGATGTGGTAGGAAGTACGTAAAAAGTGCTTTGAAGCACCTTCAAATGTATTTGGATGTGGTAGGTAGTACGTAAAAAGTGTTTTGAAGCACCTTCAAATGTATATGGATGTGGTAGGAAGTACGTAAAAAGTGCTTTGAAGCACCTTCAAACGTATATGGATGTGGTGGGAAGTACGTAAAAAGTGCTTTGAAGCACCTTCAAATGTATTTGGATGTGGTAGGAAGTACGTAAAAAGTGCTTTGAAGCACCTTCAAATGTATATGGATGTGGTAGGAAGTACGTAAAAAGTGCTTTGAAGCACCTTCAAATGTATTTGGATGTGGTAGGTAGTACGTAAAAAGTGTTTTGAAGCACCTTCAAATGTATATGGATGTGGTAGGAAGTACGTAAAAAGTGCTTTGAAGCACCTTCAAACGTATATGGATGTGGTGGGAAGTACGTAAAAAGTGCTTTGAAGCACCTTCAAATGTATTTGGATGTGGTAGGAAGTACGTAAAAAGTGCTTTGAAGCACCTTCAAACGTATATGGATGTGGTAGGAAGTACGTAAAAAGTGCTTTGAAGCACCTTCAAATGTGTTTGGAAGTGGTTGGAAGTACGTAAAAAGTGCTTTGAAGCACCTTCAAATGTATATGGATGTGGTAGGAAGTACGTAAAAAGTGCTTTGAAGCACCTTCAAATGTATTTGGATGTGGTAGGTAGTACGTAAAAAGTGTTTTGAAGCACCTTCAAATGTATATGGATGTGGTAGGAAGTACGTAAAAAGTGCTTTGAAGCGCCTTGAAATGTATTTGGATGTGGTAGGTAGTACGTAAAAAGTGCTTTGAAGCACCTTCAAACGTATATGGATGTGGTAGGAAGTACGTAAAAAGTGCTTTGAAGCACCTTAAAATGTATTTGGATGTGGTAGGAAGTACGTAAAAAGTGCTTTGAAGCACCTTCAAATGTATATGGATGTGGTAGGAAGTACGTAAAAAGTGCTTTGAAGCGCCTTGAAATGTATTTGGATGTGGTAGGTAGTACGTAAAAAGTGCTTTGAAGCACCTTCAAATGTATATGGATGTGGTAGGAAGTACTTAAAAAGTGCTTTGAAGCGCCTTCAAATGTATTTGGATGTTGTAGGTAGTACGTAAAAAGTGCTTTGAAGCACCTTCAAATGTATTTGGATGTGGTAGGAAGTACGTAAAAAGTGCTTTGAAGCACATTCAAACGTATATGGATGTGGTAGGAAGTACGTAAAAAGTGCTTTGAAGCACCTTCAAATGTATATGGATGTGGTAGGAAGTACTTAAAAAGTGCTTTGAAGCGCCTTCAAATGTATTTGGATGTTGTAGGTAGTACGTAAAAAGTGCTTTGAAGCACCTTCAAACGTATATGGATGTGGTAGGAAGTACGTAAAAAGTGCTTTGAAGCACCTTCAAATGTATTTGGATGTGGTAGGAAGTACGTAAAAAGTGCTTTGAAGCACCTTCAAACGTATATGGATGTGGTAGGAAGTACGTAAAAAGTGCTTTGAAGCACCTTCAAATGTATTTGGATGTGGTAGGAAGTACGTAAAAAGTGCTTTGAAGCACCTTCAAATGTATTTGGATGTGGTTGGAAGTACGTAAAAAGTGCTTTGAAGCACCTTCAAATGTATATGGATGTGGTAGGAAGTACGTAAAAAGTGCTTTGAAGCACCTTAAAACGTATATGGATGTGGTAGGAAGTACGTAAAAAGTGCTTTGTAGCACCTTCAAACGTATATGGATGTGGTAGGAAGTACGTAAAAAGTGTTTTGAAGCACCTTCAAATGTATTTGGATGTGGTTGGAAGTACGTAAAAAGTGCTTTGAAGCACCTTCAAACGTATATGGATGTGGTAGGAAGTACGTAAAAAGTGCTTTGAAGCACCTTCAAATGTATTTGGATGTGGTTGGAAGTACGTAAAAAGTGCTTTGAAGCACCTTCAAACGTATATGGATGTGGTAGGAAGTACGTAAAAAGTGCTTTGAAGCACCTTCAAACGTATATGGATGTGGTAGGAAGTACGTAAAAAGTGCTTTGAAGCACCTTCAAACGTATATGGATGTGGTAGGAAGTACGTAGAAAGTGCTTTGAAGCACCTTCAAATGTATTTGGATGTGGTAGGAAGTACGTAAAAAGTGCTTTGAAGCACCTTCAAATGTATTTGGATGTGGTTGGAAGTACGTAAAAAGTGCTTTGAAGCACCTTCAAATGTATATGGATGTGGTAGGAAGTACGTAAAAAGTGCTTTGAAGCACCTTAAAATGTATTTGGATGTGGTAGGAAGTACGTAAAAAGTGCTTTGAAGCACCTTCAAATGTATATGGATGTGGTAGGAAGTACGTAAAAAGTGCTTTGAAGCGCCTTCAAATGTATTTGGATGTGGTAGGTAGTACGTAAAAAGTGCTTTGAAGCACCTTCAAATGTATATGGATGTGGTAGGAAGTACTTAAAAAGTGCTTTGAAGCGCCTTCAAATGTATTTGGATGTTGTAGGTAGTACGTAAAAAGTGCTTTGAAGCACCTTCAAACGTATATGGATGTGGTAGGAAGTACGTAAAAAGTGCTTTGAAGCACCTTCAAATGTATTTGGATGTGGTAGGAAGTACGTAAAAAGTGCTTTGAAGCACCTTCAAACGTATATGGATGTGGTAGGAAGTACGTAAAAAGTGCTTTGAAGCACCTTCAAACGTATATGGATGTGGTAGGAAGTACGTAAAAAGTGCTTTGAAGCACCTTCAAATGTATTTGGATGTGGTTGGAAATACGTAAAAAGTGCTTTGAAGCACCTTCAAATGTATATGGATGTGGTAGGAAGTACGTAAAAAGTGCTTTGAAGCACCTTCAAATGTATTTGGATGTGGTTGGAAGTACGTAAAAAGTGCTTTGAAGCACCTTCAAACGTATATGGATGTGGTAGGAAGTACGTAAAAAGTGCTTTGAAGCACCTTCAAACGTATATGGATGTGGTAGGAAGTACGTAAAAAGTGCTTTGAAGCACCTTCAAACGTATATGGATGTGGTAGGAAGTACGTAAAAAGTGCTTTGAAGCACCTTCAAACGTATATGGATGTGGTAGGAAGTACGTAAAAAGTGCTTTGAAGCACCTTCAAACGTATATGGATGTGGTAGGTAGTACGTAAAAAGTGCTTTGAAGCACCTTCAAACGTATATGGATGTGGTAGGAAGTACGTAAAAAGTGCTTTGAAGCACCTTCAAATGTATTTGGATGTGGTAGGAAGTACGTAAAAAGTGCTTTGAAGCACCTTCAAACGTATATGGATGTGGTAGGAAGTACGTAAAAAGTGCTTTGAAGCACCTTCAAACGTATATGGATGTGGTAGGAAGTACGTAAAAAGTGCTTTGAAGCACCTTCAAATGTGTTTGGATGTGGTTGGAAGTACGTAAAAAGTGCTTTGAAGCACCTTCAAATGTATATGGATGTGGTAGGAAGTACGTAAAAAGTGCTTTGAAGCACCTTCAAATGTATTTGGATGTGGTTGGAAGTACGTAAAAAGTGCTTTGAAGCACCTTCAAACGTATATGGATGTGGTAGGAAGTACGTAAAAAGTGCTTTGAAGCACCTTCAAACGTATATGGATGTGGTAGGAAGTACGTAAAAAGTGCTTTGAAGCACCTTCAAACGTATATGGATGTGGTAGGAAGTACGTAAAAAGTGCTTTGAAGCACCTTCAAACGTATATGGATGTGGTAGGAAGTACGTAAAAAGTGCTTTGAAGCACCTTCAAACGTATATGGATGTGGTAGGAAGTACGTAAAAAGTGCTTTGAAGCACCTTCAAACGTATATGGATGTGGTAGGAAGTACGTAAAAAGTGCTTTGAAGCACCTTCAAATGTATTTGGATGTGGTTGGAAATACGTAAAAAGTGCTTTGAAGCACCTTCAAATGTATATGGATGTGGTAGGAAGTACGTAAAAAGTGCTTTGAAGCGCCTTCAAATGTATTTGGATGTGGTAGGTAGTACGTAAAAAGTGCTTTGAAGCACCTTCAAATGTATTTGGATGTGGTTGGAAGTACGTAAAAAGTGCTTTGAAGCACCTTCAAACGTATATGGATGTGGTAGGAAGTACGTAAAAAGTGCTTTGAAGCACCTTCAAACGTATATGGATGTGGTAGGAAGTACGTAAAAAGTGCTTTGAAGCACCTTCAAACGTATATGGATGTGGTAGGAAGTACGTAAAAAGTGCTTTGAAGCACCTTCAAACGTATATGGATGTGGTAGGAAGTACGTAAAAAGTGCTTTGAAGCACCTTCAAACGTATATGGATGTGGTAGGAAGTACGTAAAAAGTGCTTTGAAGCACCTTCAAATGTATTTGGATGTGGTTGGAAATACGTAAAAAGTGCTTTGAAGCACCTTCAAATGTATATGGATGTGGTAGGAAGTACGTAAAAAGTGCTTTGAAGCACCTTCAAATGTATTTGGATGTGGTTGGAAGTACGTAAAAAGTGCTTTGAAGCACCTTCAAACGTATATGGATGTGGTAGGAAGTACGTAAAAAGTGCTTTGAAGCACCTTCAAATGTGTTTGGATGTGGTAGGAAGTACGTAAAATGTGCTTCGAAGCACATTGGAAGGTATTTGGATGTGGTAGGAAGTACGTAAAATGTGCTCCGAAGCACCTTGGAAGGTATTTGGATGTGGTAGGAAGTACGTAAAAAGTGCTTTGAAGCACCTTCAAATGTATTTGGATAAGGTAGGAAGTACGTAAAAAGTGCTTTGAAGCACCTTCAAATGTATATGGGTGTGGTAGGAAGTACGTAAAAAGTGCTTTGAAGCGCCTTCAAATGTATTTGGATGTGGTAGGTAGTACGTAAAAAGTGCTTTGAAGCACCTTCAAACGTATATGGATGTGGTAGGTAGTACGTAAAAAGTGCTTTGAAGCACCTTCAAATGTATTTGGATGTGGTAGGAAGTACGTAAAAAGTGCTTTGAAGCACCTTCAATCGTATATGGATGTGGTAGGAAGTACGTAAAAAGTGCTTTGAAGCACCTTCAAACGTATATGGATGTGGTAGGAAGTACGTAAAAAGTGCTTTGAAGCACCTTCAAATGTATTTGGATGTGGTAGGAAGTACGTGAAAAGTGCTTTGAAGCACCTTCAAACGTATATGGATGTGGTAGGAAGTACGTAAAAAGTGCTTTGAAGCACCTTCAAACGTATATGGATGTGGTAGGAAGTACGTAAAAAGTGCTTTGAAGCACCTTCAAATGTATTTGGATGTGGTAGGAAGTACGTAAAAAGTGCTTTGAAGCACCTTCAATCGTATATGGATGTGGTAGGAAGTACGTAAAAAGTGCTTTGAAGCACCTTCAAATGTATATGGATGTGGTAGGAAGTACGTAAAAAGTGCTTTGAAGCACCTTCAAATGTATTTGGATGTGGTTGGAAGTATGTAAAAAGTGCTTTGAAGCACCTTCAAACGTATATGGATGTGGTAGGAAGTACGTAAAAAGTGCTTTGAAGCACCTTCAAACGTATATGGATGTGGTAGGAAGTACGTAAAAAGTGCTTTGAAGCACCTTCAAATGTATATGGATGTGGTAGGAAGTACGTAAAACGTGCTTTGAAGCACCTTCAAATGTATTTGGATGTGGTAGGAAGTACGTAAAAAGTGCTTTGAAGCACCTGCAAACGTATATGGATGTGGTAGGAAGTACGTAAAACGTGCTTTGAAGCACCTTCAAATGTATTTGGATGTGGTTGGAAGTACGTAAAAAGTGCTTTGAAGCACCTTCAAATGTATATGGATGTGGTAGGAAGTACGTACAAAGTGCTTTGAAGTACCTTCAAATGTATTTGGATGTGGTAGGAAGTACGTAAAAAGTGCTTTGAAGCACCTTCAAATGTATATGGATGTGGTAGGAAGTACGTAAAAAGTGCTTTGAAGCGCCTTCAAATGTATTCGGATGTGGTAGGTAGTACGTAAAAAGTGCTTTGAAGCACCTTCAAACGTATATGGATGTGGTAGGAAGTACGTAAAAAGTGCTTTGAAGCACCTTCAAATGTATTTGGATGTGGTAGGAAGTACGTAAAAAGTGCTTTGAAGCACCTTCAAATGTATATGGATGTGGTAGGAAGTACGTAAAAAGTGCTTTGAAGCACCTTCAAATGTATTTGGATGTGGTAGGAAGTACGTAGAATGTGCTTCGAAGCACCTTCAAATGTATTTGGATGTGGTAGGAAGTACGTAAAAAGTGCTTTGAAGCACCTTCAAATGTATATGGATGTGGTAGGAAGTACGTAAAACGTGCTTTGAAGCACCTTCAAATGTATTTGGATGTGGTAGGAAGTACGTAAAAAGTGCTTTGAAGCACCTTCAAACGTATATGGATGTGGTAGGAAGTACGTAAAAAGTGCTTTGAAGCACCTTCAAATGTGTTTGGATGTGGTTGGAAGTACGTAAAAAGTGCTTTGAAGCACCTTCAAATGTATTCGGATGTGGTAGGAAGTACGTAAAAAGTGCTTTGAAGCACCTTCAAATGTATATGGATGTGGTAGGAAGTACGTAAAAAGTGCTTTGAAGCGCCTTCAAATGTATTTGGATGTGGTAGGTAGTACGTAAAAAGTGCTTTGAAGCACCTTCAAACGTATATGGATGTGGTAGGAAGTACGTAAAAAGTGCTTTGAAGCACCTTCAAATGTATATGGAAGTGGAAGGAAGTACGTAAAATGTGCTTCGAAGCACATTGCAAGGTATTTGGATGTGGTAGGAAGTACGTAAAATGTGCTTCGAAGCACCTTGGAAGGTATTTGGATGTGGTAGGAAGTACGTAAAATGTGCTCCGAAGCACCTTTGAAGGTATTTGGATGTGGTAGGAAGTACGTAAAATGTGCTTCGAAGCACATTGGAAGGTATTTGGATGTGGTAGGAAGTACGTAAAATGTGCTCCGAAGCACCTTGGAAGGTATTTGGATGTGGTAGGAAGTACGTAAAATGTGCTTCGAAGCACATTGCAAGGTATTTGGATGTGGTAGGAAGTACGTAAAATGTGCTTCAAAGCACCTTGGAAGGTATTTGGATGTGGTAGGAAGTACGTAAAATGTGCTCCGAAGCACCTTGGAAGGTATTTGGATGTGGTAGGAAGTACGTAAAATGTGCTTCGAAGCACATTGGAAGGTATTTGGATGTGGTAGGAAGTACGTAAAATGTGCTCCGAAGCACCTTGGAAGGTATTTGGATGTGGTAGGAAGTACGTAAAATGTGCTTCGAAGCACCTAAGAATGTATTTGGATATGGTAGGAAGTACGTAAAATGTGCTTCGAAGCAACTTAGAATGTATTTGGAAGTGGAAGGAAGTACGTAAAATGTGCTTCGAAGCAACTTAGAATTTTTTTGGATGTGGTAGGAAGTACGTAAAATGTGCTTCGAAGCACCTTAGAATGTATTTGGATGTGGTAGGAAGTACGTAAAAAGTGCTTCGAAGCACCTAAGAATGTATTTGGATGTGGTACGAAGTACGTAAAAAGTGCTTCGAAGCACCTAAGAATGTATTTGGATGTGGTAGGAAGTACGTAAAATGTGCTTCGAAGCACATTGCAAGGTATTTGGATGTGGTAGGAAGTACGTAAAATGTGCTTCGAAGCACCTTGGAAGGTATTTGGATGTGGTAGGAAGTACGTAAAATGTGCTCCGAAGCACCTTGGAAGGTATTTGGATGTGGTAGGAAGTACGTAAAATGTGCTTCGAAGCAACTTAGAATGTATTTGGAAGTGGAAGGAAGTACGTAAAATGTGCTTCGAAGCACCTTAGAATATATTTGGATGTGGTACGAAGTACGTAGAAAGTGTTTCGAAGCAACTTAGAATGTATTTGGATGTGGTAGGAAGTACGTAGAAAGTGCTTCGAAGCACTTTAGAATGTATTTGGATGTGGTAGGAAGTACGTAGAAAGCGCTTCGAAGCAACTTAGAATGTATTTGGATGTGGTAGGAAGTACGTAGAAAGTGCTTCGAAGCAACTTAGAATGTATTTGGATGTGGTAGGAAGTACGTAAAAAGTGCTTCGAAGCACTTTAGAATGTATTTGGATGTGGTAGGAAGTACGTAAAATGTGCTTCGAAGCAACTTAGAATGTATTTGGATGTGGTAGGAAGTACGTAGAAAGTGCTTCGAAGCAACTTAGAATGTATTTGGATGTGGTAGGAAGTACGTAGAAAGTGTTTCGAAGGAACTTAGAATGTATTTGGATGTGGTAGGAAGTACGTAGAAAGTGTTTCGAAGCAACTTAGAATGTATTTGGATGTGGTAGGAAGTACGTAAAATGTGCTTCGAAGCAACTTAGAATGTATTTGGATGTGGTAGGAAGTACGTAGAAAGTGCTTCGAAGCAACTTAGAATGTATTTGGATGTGGGAGGAAGTACGTAGAAAGTGCTTCGAAGCAACTTAGAATGTATTTGGATGTGGTAGGAAATACGTAAAATGTGCTTCGAAGCACCTTAGAATGTATTTGGATGTGGTAGGAAGTACGTAAAATGTGCTTCGAAGCAACTTAGAATGTATTTGGATGTGGTAGGAAGTACGTAGAAAGTGCTTCGAAGCAACTTAGAATGTATTTGGATGTGGTAGGAAGTACGTAGAAAGTGCTTCGAAGCAACTTAGAATGTATTTGGATGTGGTAGGAAGTACGTAAAATGTGCTTCGAAGCAACTTAGAATGTATTTGGATGTGGGAGGAAGTACGTAGAAAGTGCTTCGAAGCAACTTAGAATTTATTTGGATGTGGTAGGAAGTACGTAGAAAGTGCTTCGAAGCAACTTAGAATGTATTTGGATGTGGGAGGAAGTACGTAGAAAGTGCTTCGAAGCAACTTAGAATGTATTTGGATGTGGGAGGAAGTACGTAGAAAGTGCTTCGAAGCAACTTAGAATGTATTTGGATGTGGTAGGAAATACGTAAAATGTGCTTCGAAGCACCTTAGAATGTATTTGGATGTGGTAGGAAGTACGTAAAATGTGCTTCGAAGCAACTTAGAATGTATTTGGATGTGGTAGGAAGTACGTAAAATGTGCTTCGAAGCAACTTAGAATGTATTTGGATGTGGTAGGAAGTACGTAAAATGTGCTTCGAAGCAACTTAGAATGTATTTGGATGTGGTAGGAAGTACGTAGAAAGTGCTTCGAAGCAACTTAGAATGTATTTGGATGTGGGAGGAAGTACGTAGAAAGTGGTTTGAAGCAACTTAGAATGTATTTGGATGTGGTAGGAAGTACGTAAAATGTGCTTCGAAGCAACTTAGAATGTATTTGGATGTGGGAGGAAGTACGTAAAATGTGCTTCGAAGCAACTTAGAATGTATTTGGATGTGGGAGGAAGTACGTAGAAAGTGCTTCGAAGCAACTTAGAATGTATTTGGATGTGGGAGGAAGTACGTAGAAAGTGCTTTGAAGAAACTTAGAATGTATTTGGATGTGGGAGGAAGTACGTAGAAAGTGCTTCGAAGCTCCTTAGAATGTATTTGGATGTGGTAGGAAGTACGTAAAATGTGCTTCCAAGCAACTTAGAATGTATTTGGATGTGGTAGGAAGTACGTAAAATGTGCTTCGAAGCAACTTAGAATGTATTTGGATGTGGGAGGAAGTACGTAGAAAGTGCTTCGAAGCAACTTAGAATGTATTTGGATGTGGGAGGAAGTACGTAGAAAGTGCTTTGAAGAAACTTAGAATGTATTTGGATGTGGGAGGAAGTACGTAGAAAGTGCTTCGAAGCAACTTAGAATGTATTTGGATGTGGTAGGAAGTACGTAAAATGTGCTTCGAAGCACCTTAGAATGTATTTGGATGTGGTAGGAAGTACGTAAAATGTGCTTCCAAGCAACTTAGAATGTATTTGGATGTGGGATTAAGTACGTAGAAAGTGCTTCGAAGCAACTTAGAATGTATTTGGATGTGGGAGGAAGTACGTAGAAAGTGCTTTGAAGAAACTTAGAATGTATTTGGATGTGGGAGGAAGTACGTAGAAAGTGCTTCGAAGCAACTTAGAATGTATTTGGATGTGGTAGGAAATACGTAAAATGTGCTTCGAAGCACCTTAGAATGTATTTGGATGTGGTAGGAAGTACGTAAAATGTGCTTCGAAGCAACTTAGAATGAATTTGGATGTGGTAGGAACTACGTAAAATGTGCTTCGAAGCAACTTAGAATGTATTTGGATGTGGTAGGAAGTACGTAGAAAGTGCTTCGAAGCAACTTAGAATGTATTTGGATGTGGTAGGAAGTACGTAGAAAGTGCTTCGAAGCAACTTAGAATGTATTTGGATGTGGGAGGAAGTACGTAGAAAGTGCTTCGAAGCAACTTAGAATGTATTTGGATGTGGTAGGAAGTACGTAAAATGTGCTTCGAAGCACCTTAGAATGTATTTGGATGTGGTAGGAAGTACGTAAAATGTGCTTCGAAGCAACTTAGAATGTATTTGGATGTGGTAGGAAGTACGTAAAATGTGCTTCGAAGCAACTTAGAATGTATTTGGATGTGGGAGGAAGTACGTAGAAAGTGCTTCGAAGCAACTTAGAATGTATTTGGATGTGGGAGGAAGTACGTAGAAAGTGCTTCGAAGCAACTTAGAATGTATTTGGATGTGGGAGGAAGTACGTAGAAAGTGCTTCGAAGCAACTTAGAATGTATTTGGATGTGGGAGGAAGTACGTAAAATGTGCTTCGAAGCAACTTAGAATGTATTTGGATGTGGTAGGAAGTACGTAGAAAGTGCTTCGAAGCAACTTAGAATGTATTTGGATGTGGTAGGAAGTACGTAAAATGTGCTTCGAAGCACCTTAGAATGTATTTGGATGTGGTAGGAAGTACGTAAAATGTGCTTCCAAGCAACTTAGAATGTATTTGGATGTGGGAGGAAGTACGTAGAAAGTGCTTCGAAGCAACTTAGAATGTATTTGGATGTGGGAGGAAGTACGTAGAAAGTGCTTTGAAGAAACTTAGAATGTATTTGGATGTGGTAGGAAGTACGTAAAATGTGCTTCGAAGCACCTTAGAATGTATTTGGATGTGGTAGGAAGTACGTAAAATGTGCTTCCAAGCAACTTAGAATGTATTTGGATGTGGGAGGAAGTACGTAGAAAGTGCTTCGAAGCAACTTAGAATGTATTTGGATGTGGGAGAAAGTACGTAGAAAGTGCTTCGAAGCAACTTAGAATGTATTTGGATGTGGTAGGAAGTACGTAAAATGTGCTTCGAAGCACCTTAGAATGTATTTGGATGTGGTAGGAAGTACGTAAAATGTGCTTCGAAGCAACTTAGAATGTATTTGGATGTGGTAGGAAGTACGTAAAATGTGCTTCGAAGCACCTTAGAATGTATTTGGATGTGGTAGGAAGTACGTAAAATGTGCTTCGAAGCACCTTAGAATGTATTTGGATGTGGTAGGAAGTACGTAGAAAGTGCTTCGAAGCAACTTAGAATGTATTTGGATGTGGTAGGAAGTACGTAAAATGTGCTTCCAAGCAACTTAGAATGTATTTGGATGTGGGAGGAAGTACGTAGAAAGTGCTTCGAAGCAACTTAGAATGTATTTGGATGTGGTAGGAAGTACGTAGAAAGTGCTTCGAAGCAACTTAGAATGTATTTGGATGTGGTTAGAAGAACGTAGAAAGTGCTTCGAAGCACCTTAGAATGTATTTGAATGTGGTTAGAAGTACGTAGAAAGTGCTTCGAAGCAACTTAGAATGTATTTGGATGTGGTAGGAAGTACGTTAAATGTGCTTCGAAGCACCTTAGAATGTATTTAAATGTGGTAGGAAGTACGTAAAATGTGCTTCGAAGCAACTTAGAATGTATTTGGATGTGGTAGGAAGTACGTAGAAAGTGCTTCGAAGCACCTAAGAATGTATTTGGATGTGGTAGGAAGTACGTAAAATGTGCTTCGAAGCACCTTAGAATGTATTTGGATGTGGTAGGAAGTACGTAGAAAGTGCTTCGAAGCAACTTAGAATGTATTTGGATGTGGTTAGAAGTACGTAGAAAGTGCTTCGAAGCAACTTAGAATGTATTTGGATGTGGTAGGAAGTACGTTAAATGTGCTTCGAAGCACCTTAGAATGTATTTAAATGTGGTAGGAAGTACGTAAAATGTGCTTCGAAGCACCTTAGAATGTATTTGGATGTGGTAGGAAGTACGTAGAAAGTGCTTCGAAGCAACTAAGAATGTATTTGGATGTGGTAGGAAGTACGTAGAAAGTGCTTCGAAGCAACTTAGAATGTATTTGAATGTGGTAGGAAGTACGTTAAATGTGCTTCGAAGCACCTTAGAATGTATTTAAATGTGGTAGGAAGTACGTAAAATGTGCTTCGAAGCACCTTAGAATGTATTTGGATGTGGTAGGAAGTACGTAGAAAGTGCTTCGAAGCAACTAAGAATGTATTTGGATGTGGTAGGAAGTACGTAGAAAGTGCTTCGAAGCAACTTAGAATGTATTTGGATGTGGTAGGAAGTACGTAGAAAGTGCTTCGAAGCAACTAAGAATGTATTTGGATGTGGTAGGAAGTACGTAGAAAGTGCTTCGAAGCAACTTAGAATGTATTTGAATGTGGTAGGAAGTACGTTAAATGTGCTTCGAAGCACCTTAGAATGTATTTGGATGTGGTAGGAAGTACGTAGAAAGTGCTTCGAAGCAACTTAGAATGTATTTGGATGTGGTAGGAAGTACGTAAAATGTGCTTCCAAGCAACTTAGAATGTATTTGGATGTGGGAGGAAGTACGTAGAAAGTGCTTCGAAGCAACTTAGAATGTATTTGGATGTGGGAGAAAGTACGTAGAAAGTGCTTCGAAGCAACTTAGAATGTATTTGGATGTGGTAGGAAATACGTAAAATGTGCTTCGAAGCAACTTAGAATGTATTTGGATGTGGTAGGAAGTACGTAAAATGTGCTTCGAAGCACCTTAGAATGTATTTGGATGTGGTAGGAAGTACGTAAAATGTGCTTCGAAGCACCTTAGAATGTATTTGGATGTGGTAGGAAGTACGTAGAAAGTGCTTCGAAGCAACTTAGAATGTATTTGGATGTGGTAGGAAGTACGTAAAATGTGCTTCGAAGCAACTTAGAATGTATTTGGATGTGGTAGGAAGTACGTAAAATGTGCTTCGAAGCACCTTAGAATGTATTTGGATGTGGTAGGAAGTACGTAAAATGTGCTTCGAAGCACCTTAGAATGTATTTGGATGTGGTAGGAAGTACGTAGAAAGTGCTTCGAAGCAACTTAGAATGTATTTGGATGTGGTAGGAAGTACGTAGAAAGTGCTTCGAAGCAACTTAGAATGTATTTGGATGTGGTAGGAAGTACGTAGAAAGTGCTTCGAAGCACCTTAGAATGTATTTGGATGTGGTAGGAAGTACGTAGAAAGTGCTTCGAAGCAACTTAGAATGTATTTGGATGTGGTTAGAAGAACGTAGAAAGTGCTTCGAAGCACCTTAGAATGTATTTGAATGTGGTAGGAAGTACGTAGAAAGTGCTTCGAAGCACCTTAGAATGTATTTGGATGTGGGAGGAAGTACGTAGAAAGTGCTTCGAAGCAACTTAGAATGTATTTGGATGTGGGAGGAAGTACGTAGAAAGTGCTTTGAAGAAACTTAGAATGTATTTGGATGTGGGAGGAAGTACGTAGAAAGTGCTTCGAAGCAACTTAGAATGTATTTGGATGTGGTAGGAAGTACGTAAAATGTGCTTCGAAGCACCTTAGAATGTATTTGGATGTGGTAGGAAGTACGTAAAATGTGCTTCGAAGCACCTTAGAATGTATTTGGATGTGGTAGGAAGTACGTAGAAAGTGCTTCGAAGCAACTTAGAATGTATTTGGATGTGGTAGGAAGTACGTAGAAAGTGCTTCGAAGCAACTTAGAATGTATTTGGATGTGGTAGGAAGTACGTAGAAAGTGCTTCGAAGCAACTTAGAATGTATTTGGATGTGGGAGGAAGTACGTAGAAAGTGCTTCGAAGCAACTTAGAATGTATTTGGATGTGGTAGGAAATACGTAAAATGTGCTTCGAAGCACCTTAGAATGTATTTGGATGTGGTAGGAAGTACGTAAAATGTGCTTCGAAGCAACTTAGAATGAATTTGGATGTGGTAGGAACTACGTAAAATGTGCTTCGAAGCAACTTAGAATGTATTTGGATGTGGTAGGAAGTACGTAGAAAGTGCTTCGAAGCAACTTAGAATGTATTTGGATGTGGTAGGAAGTACGTAGAAAGTGCTTCGAAGCAACTTAGAATGTATTTGGATGTGGGAGGAAGTACGTAGAAAGTGCTTCGAAGCAACTTAGAATGTATTTGGATGTGGTAGGAAGTACGTAAAATGTGCTTCGAAGCACCTTAGAATGTATTTGGATGTGGTAGGAAGTACGTAAAATGTGCTTCGAAGCAACTTAGAATGTATTTGGATGTGGTAGGAAGTACGTAAAATGTGCTTCGAAGCACCTTAGAATGTATTTGGATGTGGTAGGAAGTACGTAAAATGTGCTTCGAAGCAACTTAGAATGTATTTGGATGTGGTAGGAAGTACGTAGAAAGTGCTTCGAAGCAACTTAGAATGTATTTGGATGTGGTAGGAAGTACGTAAAATGTGCTTCGAAGCAATTTAGAATGTATTTGGATGTGGTAGGAAGTACGTAGAAAGTGCTTCGAAGCAACTTAGAATGTATTTGGATGTGGTAGGAAGTACGTAAAATGTGCTTCGAAGCAACTTAGAATGTATTTGGATGTGGGAGGAAGTACGTAAAATGTGCTTCGAAGCAACTTAGAATGTATTTGGATGTGGTAGGAAGTACGTAAAATGTGCTTCGAAGCACCTTAGAATGTATTTGGATGTGGTAGGAAGTACGTAAAATGTGCTTCCAAGCAACTTAGAATGTATTTGGATGTGGTAGGAAGTACGTAAAATGTGCTTCGAAGCACCTTAGAATGTATTTGGATGTGGTAGGAAGTACGTAAAATGTGCTTCGAAGCACCTTAGAATGTATTTGGATGTGGTAGGAAGTACGTAGAAAGTGCTTCGAAGCAACTTAGAATGTATTTGGATGTGGTAGGAAGTACGTAGAAAGTGCTTCGAAGCAACTTAGAATGTATTTGGATGTGGTAGGAAGTACGTAGAAAGTGCTTCGAAGCACCTTAGAATGTATTTGGATGTGGTAGGAAGTACGTAGAAAGTGCTCGAAGCAACTTAGAATGTATTTGGATGTGGTTAGAAGAACGTAGAAAGTGCTTCGAAGCACCTTAGAATGTATTTGAATGTGGTAGGAAGTACGTAGAAAGTGCTTCGAAGCACCTAAGAATGTATTTGGATGTGGTAGGAAGTACGTAAAATGTGCTTCGAAGCACCTTAGAATGTATTTGGATGTGGTAGGAAGTACGTAGAAAGTGCTTCGAAGCAACTTAGAATGTATTTGGATGTGGTTAGAAGTACGTAGAAAGTGCTTCGAAGCAACTTAGAATGTATTTGGATGTGGTAGGAAGTACGTTAAATGTGCTTCGAAGCACCTTAGAATGTATTTAAATGTGGTAGGAAGTACGTAAAATGTGCTTCGAAGCACCTTAGAATGTATTTGGATGTGGTAGGAAGTATGTAGAAAGTGCTTCGAAGCAACTAAGAATGTATTTGGATGTGGTAGGAAGTACGTTAAATGTGCTTCGAAGCACCTTAGAATGTATTTGAATGTGGTAGGAAGTACGTTAAATGTGCTTCGAAGCACCTTAGAATGTATTTGGATGTGGTAGGAAGTACGTAAAATGTGCTTCGAAGCACCTTAGAATGTATTTGGATGTGGTAGGAAGTACGTAGAAAGTGCTTCGAAGCAACTTAGAATGTATTTGGATGTGGGAGGAAGTACGTAGAAAGTGCTTCGAAGCAACTTAGAATGTATTTGGATGTGGGAGGAAGTACGTAGAAAGTGCTTTGAAGAAACTTAGAATGTATTTGGATGTGGGAGGAAGTACGTAGAAAGTGCTTCGAAGCAACTTAGAATGTATTTGGATGTGGGAGGAAGTACGTAGAAAGTGCTTTGAAGAAACTTAGAATGTATTTGGATGTGGTAGGAAGTACGTAGAAAGTGCTTCGAAGCACCTTAGAATGTATTTGGATGTGGTAGGAAGTACGTAGAAAGTGCTCGAAGCAACTTAGAATGTATTTGGATGTGGTTAGAAGAACGTAGAAAGTGCTTCGAAGCACCTTAGAATGTATTTGAATGTGGTAGGAAGTACGTAGAAAGTGCTTCGAAGCACCTAAGAATGTATTTGGATGTGGTAGGAAGTACGTAAAATGTGCTTCGAAGCACCTTAGAATGTATTTGGATGTGGTAGGAAGTACGTAGAAAGTGCTTCGAAGCAACTTAGAATGTATTTGGATGTGGTTAGAAGTACGTAGAAAGTGCTTCGAAGCAACTTAGAATGTATTTGGATGTGGTAGGAAGTACGTTAAATGTGCTTCGAAGCACCTTAGAATGTATTTAAATGTGGTAGGAAGTACGTAAAATGTGCTTCGAAGCACCTTAGAATGTATTTGGATGTGGTAGGAAGTACGTAGAAAGTGCTTCGAAGCAACTAAGAATGTATTTGGATGTGGTAGGAAGTACGTTAAATGTGCTTCGAAGCACCTTAGAATGTATTTGAATGTGGTAGGAAGTACGTTAAATGTGCTTCGAAGCACCTTAGAATGTATTTGGATGTGGTAGGAAGTACGTAAAATGTGCTTCGAAGCACCTTAGAATGTATTTGGATGTGGTAGGAAGTACGTAGAAAGTGCTTCGAAGCAACTTAGAATGTATTTGGATGTGGGAGGAAGTACGTAGAAAGTGCTTCGAAGCAACTTAGAATGTATTTGGATGTGGGAGGAAGTACGTAGAAAGTGCTTTGAAGAAACTTAGAATGTATTTGGATGTGGGAGGAAGTACGTAGAAAGTGCTTCGAAGCAACTTAGAATGTATTTGGATGTGGGAGGAAGTACGTAGAAAGTGCTTTGAAGAAACTTAGAATGTATTTGGATGTGGTAGGAAGTACGTAGAAAGTGCTTCGAAGCACCTTAGAATGTATTTGAATGTGGTAGGAAGTACGTAGAAAGTGCTTCGAAGCACCTTAGAATGTATTTGGATGTGGGAGGAAGTACGTAGAAAGTGCTTCGAAGCAACTTAGAATGTATTTGGATGTGGGAGGAAGTACGTAGAAAGTGCTTTGAAGAAACTTAGAATGTATTTGGATGTGGGAGGAAGTACGTAGAAAGTGCTTCGAAGCAACTTAGAATGTATTTGGATGTGGTAGGAAGTACGTAAAATGTGCTTCGAAGCACCTTAGAATGTATTTGGATGTGGTAGGAAGTACGTAAAATGTGCTTCGAAGCACCTTAGAATGTATTTGGATGTGGTAGGAAGTACGTAGAAAGTGCTTCGAAGCAACTTAGAATGTATTTGGATGTGGGAGGAAGTACGTAGAAAGTGCTTTGAAGAAACTTAGAATGTATTTGGATGTGGGAGGAAGTACGTAGAAAGTGCTTCGAAGCAACTTAGAATGTATTTGGATGTGGTAGGAAATACGTAAAATGTGCTTCGAAGCACCTTAGAATGTATTTGGATGTGGTAGGAAGTACGTAAAATGTGCTTCGAAGCAACTTAGAATGAATTTGGATGTGGTAGGAACTACGTAAAATGTGCTTCGAAGCAACTTAGAATGTATTTGGATGTGGTAGGAAGTACGTAGAAAGTGCTTCGAAGCAACTTAGAATGTATTTGGATGTGGTAGGAAGTACGTAGAAAGTGCTTCGAAGCAACTTAGAATGTATTTGGATGTGGGAGGAAGTACGTAGAAAAAGCTTCGAAGCAACTTAGAATGTATTTGGATGTGGTAGGAAATACGTAAAATGTGCTTCGAAGCACCTTAGAATGTATTTGGATGTGGTAGGAAGTACGTAAAATGTGCTTCGAAGCAACTTAGAATGTATTTGGATGTGGTAGGAAGTACGTAAAATGTGCTTCGAAGCAAATTAGAATGTATTTGGATGTGGCAGGAAGTACGTAAAATGTGCTTCGAAGCAACTTATAATGTATTTGGATGTGGGAGGAAGTACGTAGAAAGTGCTTCGAAGCAACTTAGAATGTATTTGGATGTGGGAGGAAGTACGTAGAAAGTGCTTTGAAGAAACTTAGAATGTATTTGGATGTGGTAGGAAGTACGTAAAATGTGCTTCGAAGCACCTTAGAATGTATTTGGATGTGGTAGGAAGTACGTAAAATGTGCTTCCAAGCAACTTAGAATGTATTTGGATGTGGGAGGAAGTACGTAGAAAGTGCTTCGAAGCAACTTAGAATGTATTTGGATGTGGGAGAAAGTACGTAGAAAGTGCTTCGAAGCAACTTAGAATGTATTTGGATGTGGTAGGAAATACGTAAAATGTGCTTCGAAGCACCTTAGAATGTATTTGGATGTGGTAGGAAGTACGTAAAATGTGCTTCGAAGCAACTTAGAATGTATTTGGATGTGGTAGGAAGTACGTAAAATGTGCTTCGAAGCACCTTAGAATGTATTTTATGTGGTAGGAAGTACGTAAAATGTGCTTCGAAGCACCTTAGAATGTATTTGGATGTGGTAGGAAGTACGTAGAAAGTGCTTCGAAGCAACTTAGAATGTATTTGGATGTGGTAGGAAGTACGTAGAAAGTGCTTCGAAGCAACTTAGAATGTATTTGGATGTGGTAGGAAGTACGTAGAAAGTGCTTCGAAGCACCTTAGAATGTATTTGGATGTGGTAGGAAGTACGTAGAAAGTGCTTCGAAGCAACTTAGAATGTATTTGGATGTGGTTAGAAGAACGTAGAAAGTGCTTCGAAGCACCTTAGAATGTATTTGAATGTGGTAGGAAGTACGTAGAAAGTGCTTCGAAGCACCTAAGAATGTATTTGGATGTGGTAGGAAGTACGTAAAATGTGCTTCGAAGCACCTTAGAATGTATTTGGATGTGGTAGGAAGTACGTAGAAAGTGCTTCGAAGCAACTTAGAATGTATTTGGATGTGGTTAGAAGTACGTAGAAAGTGCTTCGAAGCAACTTAGAATGTATTTGGATGTGGTAGGAAGTACGTTAAATGTGCTTCGAAGCACCTTAGAATGTATTTAAATGTGGTAGGAAGTACGTAAAATGTGCTTCGAAGCACCTTAGAATGTATTTGGATGTGGTAGGAAGTACGTAGAAAGTGCTTCGAAGCAACTAAGAATGTATTTGGATGTGGTAGGAAGTACGTAGAAAGTGCTTCGAAGCAACTTAGAATGTATTTGAATGTGGTAGGAAGTACGTTAAATGTGCTTCGAAGCACCTTAGAATGTATTTGAATGTGGTAGGAAGTACGTTAAATGTGCTTCGAAGCACCTTAGAATGTATTTGGATGTGGTAGGAAGTACGTAAAATGTGCTTCGAAGCACCTTAGAATGTATTTGGATGTGGTAGGAAGTACGTAGAAAGTGCTTCGAAGCACCTTAGAATGTATTTGGATGTGGTAGGAAGTACGTAGAAAGTGCTTCGAAGCAACTTAGAATGTATTTGGATGTGGTTAGAAGTACGTAGAAAGTGCTTCGAAGCACCTTAGAATGTATTTGGATGTGGTAGGAAGTACGTAGAAAGTGCTTCGAAGCAGCTTAGAATGTATTTGGATGTGGTAGGAAGTACGTAGAAAATGCTTCGAAGCAGCTTAGAATGTATTTGGATGTGGTAAGAAGTACGTAGAAAGTGCTTCGAAGCAACTTAGAATGTATTTGGATGTGGTTAGAAGTACGTAGAAAGTGCTTCGAAGCAACTTAGAATGTATTTGAATGTGGTAGGAAGTACGTAGAAAGTGCTTCGAAGCACCTTAGAATGTATTTGGATGTGGTAGGAAGTACGTAAAATGTGCTTCGAAGCAGCTTAGAATGTATTTGGATGTGGTAGGAAGTACGTAGAAAGTGCTTCGAAGCAACTTAGAATGTATTTGAATGTGGTAGGAAGTACGTATAAAGTGCTTCGAAGCACCTTAGAATGTATTTGGATGTGGTAGGAAGTACGTAGAAAGTGCTTCGAAGCAACTTAGAATGTATTTGGATGTGGTAGGAAGTACGTAGAAAGTGCTTCGAAGCAACTTAGAATGTATTTGGATGTGGTAGGAAGTACGTAGAAAGTGCTTCGAAGCACTTTAGAATGTATTTCGATGTGGTAGGAAGTACGTAAAATGTGCTTCGAAGCAACTATGAATGTATTTGGATGTGGTAGGAAGTACGTAGAAAGTGCTTCGAAGCAACTTAGAATGTATTTGGATGTGGTAGGAAGTACGTAGAAAGTGCTTCGAAGCAACTTAGAATGTATTTGGATGTGGTAGGAAGTACGTAGAAAGTGCTTCGAAGCAACTTAGAATGTATTTGGATGTGGTAGGAAGTACGTAGAAAGTGCTTCGAAGCAACTTAGAATGTATTTGGATGTGGAAGGAAGTACGTAGAAAGTGCTTCGAAGCAACTTAGAATGTATTTGGATGTGGTAGGAAGTACGTAAAATGTGCTTCGAAGCAACTTAGAATGTATTTGGATGTGGTAGGAAGTACGTAAAAAGTGCTTCGAAGCACTTTAGAATGTATTTCGATGTGGTAGGAAGTACGTAAAATGTGCTTCGAAGCAACTATGAATGTATTTGGATGTGGTAGGAAGTACGTAGAAAGTGCTTCGAAGCACTTTAGAATGTATTTGGATGTGGTAGGAAGTACGTAGAAAGTGCTTCGAAGCAACTTAGAATGTATTTGGATGTGGTAGGAAGTACGTAGAAAGTGCTTCGAAGCACTTTAGAATGTATTTGGATGTGGTAGGAAGTACGTAAAATGTGCTTCGAAGCAACTATGAATGTATTTGGATGTGGTAGGAAGTACGTAGAAAGTGCTTCGAAGCAACTTAGAATGTATTTGGATGTGGTAGGAAGTACGTAGAAAGTGCTTCGAAGCAACTTAGAATGTATTTGGATGTGGTAGGAAGTACGTAAAATGTGCTTCGAAGCAACTTAGAATGTATTTGGATGTGGTAGGAAGTACGTAAAATGTGCTTCGAAGCAACTTAGAATGTATTTGGATGTGGTAGGAAGTACGTAAAAAGTGCTTCGAAGCACTTTAGAATGTATTTGGATGTGGTAGGAAGTACGTAAAATGTGCTTCGAAGCAACTATGAATGTATTTGGATGTGGTAGGAAGTACGTAAAATGTGCTTCGAAGCAACTTAGAATGTATTTGGATGTGGTAGGAAGTACGTAGAAAGTGCTTCGAAGCAACTTAGAATGTATTTGGATGTGGTAGGAAGTACGTAGAAAGTGCTTCGAAGCACTTTAGAATGTATTTGGATGTGGTAGGAAGTACGTAAAATGTGCTTCGAAGCAACTATGAATGTATTTGGATGTGGTAGGAAGTACGTAGAAAGTGCTTCGAAGCAACTTAGAATGTATTTGGATGTGGTAGGAAGTACGTAGAAAGTGCTTCGAAGCAACTTAGAATGTATTTGGATGTGGTAGGAAGTACGTAGAAAGTGCTTCGAAGCAACTTAGAATGTATTTGGATGTGGTAGGAAGTACGTAAAATGTGCTTCGAAGCAACTATGAATGTATTTGGATGTGGTAGGAAGTACGTAGAAAGTGCTTCGAAGCACTTTAGAATGTATTTCGATGTGGTAGGAAGTACGTAGAAAGTGCTTCGAAGCAACTTAGAATGTATTTGGATGTGGTAGGAAGTACGTAGAAAGTGCTTCGAAGCACTTTAGAATGTATTTGGATGTGGTAGGAAGTACGTAAAATGTGCTTCGAAGCAACTATGAATGTATTTGGATGTGGTAGGAAGTACGTAGAAAGTGCTTCGAAGCAACTTAGAATGTATTTGGATGTGGTAGGAAGTACGTAGAAAGTGCTTCGAAGCAACTTAGAATGTATTTCGATGTGGTAGGAAGTACGTAAAATGTGCTTCGAAGCAACTTAGAATGTATTTGGATGTGGTAGGAAGTACGTAAAATGTGCTTCGAAGCAACTTAGAATGTATTTGGATGTGGTAGGAAGTACGTAGAAAGTGCTTCGAAGCACTTTAGAATGTATTTCGATGTGGTAGGAAGTACGTAAAATGTGCTTCGAAGCAACTATGAATGTATTTGGATGTGGTAGGAAGTACGTAGAAAGTGCTTCGAAGCAACTTAGAATGTATTTGGATGTGGTAGGAAGTACGTAGAAAGTGCTTCGAAGCAACTTAGAATGTATTTCGATGTGGTAGGAAGTACGTAAAATGTGCTTCGAAGCAACTTAGAATGTATTTGGATGTGGTAGGAAGTACGTAAAATGTGCTTCGAAGCAACTTAGAATGTATTTGGATGTGGTAGGAAGTACGTAAAAAGTGCTTCGAAGCACTTTAGAATGTATTTCGATGTGGTAGGAAGTACGTAAAATGTGCTTCGAAGCAACTATGAATGTATTTGGATGTGGTAGGAAGTACGTAAAATGTGCTTCGAAGCAACTTAGAATGTATTTGGATGTGGTAGGAAGTACGTAGAAAGTGCTTCGAAGCAACTTAGAATGTATTTGGATGTGGTAGGAAGTACGTAAAATGTGCTTCGAAGCAACTATGAATGTATTTGGATGTGGTAGGAAGTACGTAGAAAGTGCTTCGAAGCACTTTAGAATGTATTTCGATGTGGTAGGAAGTACGTAGAAAGTGCTTCGAAGCAACTTAGAATGTATTTGGATGTGGTAGGAAGTACGTAGAAAGTGCTTCGAAGCAACTTAGAATGTATTTGGATGTGGTAGGAAGTACGTAAAATGTGCTTCGAAGCAACTATGAATGTATTTGGATGTGGTAGGAAGTACGTAGAAAGTGCTTCGAAGCACTTTAGAATGTATTTCGATGTGGTAGGAAGTACGTAGAAAGTGCTTCGAAGCAACTAAGAATGTATTTGGATGTGGTAGGAAGTACGTAGAAAGTGCTTCGAAGCACTTTAGAATGTATTTCGATGTGGTAGGAAGTACGTAAAATGTGCTTCGAAGCAACTATGAATGTATTTGGATGTGGTAGGAAGTACGTAGAAAGTGCTTCGAAGCAACTTAGAATGTATTTGGATGTGGTAGGAAGTACGTAGAAAGTGCTTCGAAGCAACTTAGAATGTATTTGGATGTGGTAGGAAGTACGTAAAATGTGCTTCGAAGCAACTTAGAATGTATTTGGATGTGGTAGGAAGTACGTAAAATGTGCTTCGAAGCAACTTAGAATGTATTTGGATGTGGTAGGAAGTACGTAGAAAGTGCTTCGAAGCACTTTAGAATGTATTTGGATGTGGTAGGAAGTACGTAAAATGTGCTTCGAAGCAACTATGAATGTATTTGGATGTGGTAGGAAGTACGTAAAATGTGCTTCGAAGCAACTTAGAATGTATTTGGATGTGGTAGGAAGTACGTAGAAAGTGCTTCGAAGCAACTTAGAATGTATTTGGATGTGGTAGGAAGTACGTAGAAAGTGCTTCGAAGCACTTTAGAATGTATTTCGATGTGGTAGGAAGTACGTAAAATGTGCTTCGAAGCAACTATGAATGTATTTGGATGTGGTAGGAAGTACGTAGAAAGTGCTTCGAAGCAACTTAGAATGTATTTGGATGTGGTAGGAAGTACGTAGAAAGTGCTTCGAAGCAACTTAGAATGTATTTGGATGTGGTAGGAAGTACGTAGAAAGTGCTTCGAAGCAACTTAGAATGTATTTGGATGTGGTAGGAAGTACGTAGAAAGTGCTTCGAAGCAACTTAGAATGTATTTGGATGTGGAAGGAAGTACGTAGAAAGTGCTTCGAAGCAACTTAGAATGTATTTCGATGTGGTAGGAAGTACGTAAAATGTGCTTCGAAGCAACTTAGAATGTATTTGGATGTGGTAGGAAGTACGTAAAATGTGCTTCGAAGCAACTTAGAATGTATTTGGATGTGGTAGGAAGTACGTAGAAAGTGCTTCGAAGCAACTTAGAATGTATTTGGATGTGGTAGGAAGTACGTAGAAAGTGCTTCGAAGCAACTTAGAATGTATTTCGATGTGGTAGGAAGTACGTAAAATGTGCTTCGAAGCAACTTAGAATGTATTTGGATGTGGTAGGAAGTACGTAAAATGTGCTTCGAAGCAACTTAGAATGTATTTGGATGTGGTAGGAAGTACGTAAAATGTGCTTCGAAGCACTTTAGAATGTATTTCGATGTGGTAGGAAGTACGTAAAATGTGCTTCGAAGCAACTAAGAATGTATTTGGATGTGGTAGGAAGTACGTAGAAAGTGCTTCGAAGCACTTTAGAATGTATTTCGATGTGGTAGGAAGTACGTAGAAAGTGCTTCGAAGCAACTTAGAATGTATTTGGATGTGGTAGGAAGTACGTAGAAAGTGCTTCGAAGCACTTTAGAATGTATTTCGATGTGGTAGGAAGTACGTAAAATGTGCTTCGAAGCAACTATGAATGTATTTGGATGTGGTAGGAAGTACGTAGAAAGTGCTTCGAAGCAACTTAGAATGTATTTGGATGTGGTAGGAAGTACGTAGAAAGTGCTTCGAAGCAACTTAGAATGTATTTGGATGTGGTAGGAAGTACGTAAAATGTGCTTCGAAGCAACTTAGAATGTATTTGGATGTGGTAGGAAGTACGTAAAATGTGCTTCGAAGCAACTTAGAATGTATTTGGATGTGGTAGGAAGTACGTAAAATGTGCTTCGAAGCACTTTAGAATGTATTTGGATGTGGTAGGAAGTACGTAAAATGTGCTTCGAAGCAACTATGAATGTATTTGGATGTGGTAGGAAGTACGTAAAATGTGCTTCGAAGCAACTTAGAATGTATTTGGATGTGGTAGGAAGTACGTAGAAAGTGCTTCGAAGCAACTTAGAATGTATTTGGATGTGGTAGGAAGTACGTAGAAAGTGCTTCGAAGCACTTTAGAATGTATTTCGATGTGGTAGGAAGTACGTAAAATGTGCTTCGAAGCAACTATGAATGTATTTGGATGTGGTAGGAAGTACGTAGAAAGTGCTTCGAAGCAACTTAGAATGTATTTGGATGTGGTAGGAAGTACGTAGAAAGTGCTTCGAAGCAACTTAGAATGTATTTGGATGTGGTAGGAAGTACGTAAAAAGTGCTTCGAAGCACTTTAGAATGTATTTCGATGTGGTAGGAAGTACGTAAAATGTGCTTCGAAGCAACTATGAATGTATTTGGATGTGGTAGGAAGTACGTAGAAAGTGCTTCGAAGCACTTTAGAATGTATTTCGATGTGGTAGGAAGTACGTAGAAAGTGCTTCGAAGCAACTTAGAATGTATTTGGAAGTGGTAGGAAGTACGTAGAAAGTGCTTCGAAGCACTTTAGAATGTATTTCGATGTGGTAGGAAGTACGTAAAATGTGCTTCGAAGCAACTATGAATGTATTTGGATGTGGTAGGAAGTACGTAGAAAGTGCTTCGAAGCAACTTAGAATGTATTTGGATGTGGTAGGAAGTACGTAGAAAGTGCTTCGAAGCAACTTAGAATGTATTTCGATGTGGTAGGAAGTACGTAAAATGTGCTTCGAAGCAACTTAGAATGTATTTGGATGTGGTAGGAAGTACGTAAAATGTGCTTCGAAGCAACTTAGAATGTATTTGGATGTGGTAGGAAGTACGTAAAAAGTGCTTCGAAGCACTTTAGAATGTATTTCGATGTGGTAGGAAGTACGTAAAATGTGCTTCGAAGCAACTATGAATGTATTTGGATGTGGTAGGAAGTACGTAAAATGTGCTTCGAAGCAACTTAGAATGTATTTGGATGTGGTAGGAAGTACGTAGAAAGTGCTTCGAAGCAACTTAGAATGTATTTGGATGTGGTAGGAAGTACGTAGAAAGTGCTTCGAAGCACTTTAGAATGTATTTGGATGTGGTAGGAAGTACGTAAAATGTGCTTCGAAGCAACTATGAATGTATTTGGATGTGGTAGGAAGTACGTAGAAAGTGCTTCGAAGCAACTTAGAATGTATTTGGATGTGGTAGGAAGTACGTAGAAAGTGCTTCGAAGCAACTTAGAATGTATTTGGATGTGGTAGGAAGTACGTAGAAAGTGCTTCGAAGCAACTTAGAATGTATTTGGATGTGGTAGGAAGTACGTAGAAAGTGCTTCGAAGCAACTTAGAATGTATTTGGATGTGGAAGGAAGTACGTAGAAAGTGCTTCGAAGCAACTTAGAATGTATTTCGATGTGGTAGGAAGTACGTAAAATGTGCTTCGAAGCAACTTAGAATGTATTTGGATGTGGTAGGAAGTACGTAAAATGTGCTTCGAAGCAACTTAGAATGTATTTGGATGTGGTAGGAAGTACGTAGAAAGTGCTTCGAAGCAACTTAGAATGTATTTGGATGTGGTAGGAAGTACGTAGAAAGTGCTTCGAAGCAACTTAGAATGTATTTGGATGTGGTAGGAAGTACGTAGAAAGTGCTTCGAAGCACTTTAGAATGTATTTCGATGTGGTAGGAAGTACGTAGAAAGTGCTTCGAAGCAACTTAGAATGTATTTGGATGTGGTAGGAAGTACGTAGAAAGTGCTTCGAAGCACTTTAGAATGTATTTCGATGTGGTAGGAAGTACGTAAAATGTGCTTCGAAGCAACTATGAATGTATTTGGATGTGGTAGGAAGTACGTAGAAAGTGCTTCGAAGCAACTTAGAATGTATTTGGATGTGGTAGGAAGTACGTAGAAAGTGCTTCGAAGCAACTTAGAATGTATTTGGATGTGGTAGGAAGTACGTAGAAAGTGCTTCGAAGCAACTTAGAATGTATTTGGATGTGGTAGGAAGTACGTAGAAAGTGCTTCGAAGCAACTAAGAATGTATTTGGATGTGGAAGGAAGTACGTAGAAAGTGCTTCGAAGCAACTTAGAATGTATTTCGATGTGGTAGGAAGTACGTAAAATGTGCTTCGAAGCAACTTAGAATGTATTTGGATGTGGTAGGAAGTACGTAAAATGTGCTTCGAAGCACTTTAGAATGTATTTGGATGTGGTAGGAAGTACGTAGAAAGTGCTTCGAAGCAACTTAGAATGTATTTGGATGTGGTAGGAAGTACGTAGAAAGTGCTTCGAAGCAACTTAGAATGTATTTGGATGTGGTAGGAAGTACGTAGAAAGTGCTTCGAAGCACTTTAGAATGTATTTCGATGTGGTAGGAAGTACGTAGAAAGTGCTTCGAAGCACCTTAGAATGTATTTGGATGTGGTAGGAAGTACGTAGAAAGTGCTTCGAAGCACCTTAGAATGTATTTGGATGTGGTAGGAAGTACGTAGAAAGTGCTTCGAAGCACCTTAGAATGTATTTGGATGTGGTAGGAAGTACGTAGAAAGTGCTTCGAAGCACCTTAGAATGTATTTGGATGTGGTAGGAAGTACGTAGAAAGTGCTTCGAAGCACCTTAGAATGTATTTGGATGTGGTAGGAAGTACGTAAAATGTGCTTCGAAGCACCTTAGAATGTATTTGGATGTGGTAGGAAGTACGTAAAGTGTGCTTCGAAGCACCTTAGAATGTATTTGGATGTGGTAGGAAGTACGTAGAAAGTGCTTCGAAGCACCTTAGATTGTATTTGGATGTGGTAGGAAGTACGTAAAATGTGCTTCGAAGCACCTTAGAATGTATTTGGATGTGGTAGGAAGTACGTAAAGTGTGCTTCGAAGCACCTTAGAATGTATTTGGATGTGGTAGGAAGTACGTAGAAAGTGCTTCGAAGCACCTTAGAATGTATTTGGATGTGGTAGGAAGTACGTAGAAAGTGCTTCGAAGCACCTTAGAATGTATTTGGATGTGGTAGGAAGTACGTAGAAAGTGCTTCGAAGCACCTTAGAATGTATTTGGATGTGGTAGGAAGTACGTAGAAAGTGCTTCGAAGCACCTTAGAATGTATTTGGATGTGGTAGGAAGTACGTAAAGTGTGCTTCGAAGCACCTTAGAATGTATTTGGATGTGGTAGGAAGTACGTAGAAAGTGCTTCGAAGCACCTTAGAATGTATTTGGATGTGGTAGGAAGTACGTAGAAAGTGCTTCGAAGCACCTTAGAATGTATTTGGATGTGGTAGGAAGTACGTAGAAAGTGCTTCGAAGCACCTTAGAATGTATTTGGATGTGGTAGGAAGTACGTAAAATGTGCTTCGAAGCACCTTAGAATGTATTTGGATGTGGTAGGAAGTACGTAGAAAGTGCTTCGAAGCACCTTAGAATGTATTTGGATGTGGTAGGAAGTACGTAGAAAGTGCTTCGAAGCACCTTAGAATGTATTTGGATGTGGTAGGAAGTACGTAGAAAGTGCTTCGAAGCACCTTAGAATGTATTTGGATGTGGTAGGAAGTACGTAAAGTGTGCTTCGAAGCACCTTAGAATGTATTTGGATGTGGTAGGAAGTACGTAGAAAGTGCTTCGAAGCACCTTAGAATGTATTTGGATGTGGTAGGAAGTACGTAGAAAGTGCTTCGAAGCACCTTAGAATGTATTTGGATGTGGTAGGAAGTACGTAGAAAGTGCTTCGAAGCACCTTAGAATGTATTTGGATGTGGTAGGAAGTACGTAAAATGTGCTTCGAAGCACCTTAGAATGTATTTGGATGTGGTAGGAAGTACGTAAAATGTGCTTCGAAGCACCTTAGAATGTATTTGGATGTGGTAGGAAGTACGTAGAAAGTGCTTCGAAGCACCTTAGAATGTATTTGGATGTGGTAGGAAGTACGTAGAAAGTGCTTCGAAGCACCTTAGAATGTATTTGGATGTGGTAGGAAGTACGTAGAAAGTGCTTCGAAGCACCTTAGAATGTATTTGGATGTGGTAGGAAGTACGTAGAAAGTGCTTCGAAGCACCTTAGAATGTATTTGGATGTGGAAGGAAGTACGTAAAATGTGCTTCGATGCACCTTAGAAAGTATTTGGATGTGGTAGGAAGTACGTAAAATGTGCTTCGAAGCACCTTAGAATGTATTTGGATGTGGTAGGAAGTACGTAGAAATTGCTTCGAAGCACCTTAGAATGTATTTGGATGTGGAAGGAAGTACGTAGAAAGTGCTTCGAAGCACCTTAGAATGTATTTGGATGTGGTAGGAAGTACGTAGAAAGTGCTTCGAAGCACCTTAGAATGTATTTGGATGTGGTAGGAAGTACGTAGAAAGTGCTTCGAAGCACCTTAGAATGTATTTGGATGTGGAAGGAAGTACGTAAAATGTGCTTCGATGCACCTTAGAAAGTATTTGGATGTGGTAGGAAGTACGTAGAAAGTGCTTCGAAGCACCTTAGAATGTATTTGGATGTGGTAGGAAGTACGTAGAAAGTGCTTCGAAGCACCTTAGAATGTATTTGGATGTGGTAGCAAGTACGTAGAAAGTGCTTCGAAGCACCTTAGAATGTATTTGAATGTGGTAGGAAGTACGTAGAAAGTGCTTCGAAGTACCTTAGAATGTATTTGAATGTGGTAGGAAGTACGTAGAAAGTGCTTCGAAGCACCTCAGAATGTATTTGAATGTGGTAGGAAGTACGTAGAAAGTGCTTCGAAGCACCGTAGAATGTATTTGAATGTGGTAGGAAGTACGTAGAAATTGCTTCGAAGCACCTTAGAATGTATTTGGATGTGGTAGGAAGTACGTAGAAAGTGCTTCGAAGCACCTTAGAATGTATTTGGATGTGGTAGGAAGTACGTAGAAAGTGCTTCGAAGCAACTTAGAATGTATTTGGATGTGGTAGGAAGTACGTAGAAAGTGCTTCGAAGCACCTTAGAATGTATTTGGATGTGGTAGGAAGTACGTAGAAAGTGCTTCGAAGCACCTTAGAATGTATTTGGATGTGGTAGGAAGTACGTAGAAAGTGCTTCGAAGCACCTTAGAATGTATTTGGATGTGGTAGGAAGTACGTAGAAATTGCTTCGAAGCACCTTAGAAAGTATTTGGATGTGGTAGGAAGTACGTAGAAAGTGCTTCGAAGCACCTTAGAATGTATTTGGATGTGGAAGGAAGTACGTAAAATGTGCTTCGATGCACCTTAGAAAGTATTTGGATGTGGTAGGAAGTACGTAGAAAGTGCTTCGAAGCACCTTAGAATGTATTTGGATGTGGTAGGAAGTACGTAGAAAGTGCTTCGAAGCACCTTAGAATGTATTTGGATGTGGTAGGAAGTACGTAGAAAGTGCTTCGAAGCACCTTAGAATGTATTTGGATGTGGTAGGAAGTACGTAGAAAGTGCTTCGAAGCACCTTAGAATGTATTTGGATGTGGTAGGAAGTACGTAGAAAGTGCTTCGAAGCACCTTAGAATGTATTTGGATGTGGTAGGAAGTACGTAGAAAGTGCTTCGAAGCAACTTAGAATGTATTTGGATGTGGTAGGAAGTACGTAGAAAGTGCTTCGAAGCAACTTAGAATGTATTTGGATGTGATAGGAAGTACGTAGAAAGTGCTTCGAAGCAACTTAGAATGTATTTGGATGTGGTAAAAAGTACGTAGAAAGTGCTTCGAAGCACCTTAGAATGTATTTGGATGTGGTAGGAAGTACGTAGAAAGTGCTTCGAAGCACCTTAGAATGTATTTGAATGTGGTAGGAAGTACGTAGAAAGTGCTTCGAAGCACCGTAGAATGTATTTGAATGTGGTAGGAAGTACGTAGAAAGTGCTTCGAAGCACCTAAGAATGTATTTGAATGTGGTAGGAAGTACGTAAAATGTGCTTCGAAGCACCTTAGAATGTATTTGAATGTGGTAGGAAGTACGTAAAATGTGCTTCGAAGCAACTTAGAGTGTATTTGGATGTGGTAGGAAGTACGTAGAAAGTGCTTCGAAGCACCTTAGAATATATTTGAATGTGGTAGGAAGTACGTAGAAAGTGCTTCGAAGCAACTTAGAATGTATTTGGATGTGGTAGGAAGGACGTAGAAAGTGCTTCGAAGCACCTTAGAATGTATTTGAATGTGGTAGGAAGTACGTAGAAAGTGCTTCGAAGCACCTTAGAATGTATTTGAATGTGGTAGGAAGTACGTAGAAAGTGCTTCGAAGCACCGTAGAATGTATTTGAATGTGGTAGGAAGTACGTAGAAAGTGCTTCGAAGCACCTTAGAATGTATTTGAATGTGGTAGGAAGTACGTAGAAAGTGCTTCGAAGCACCTTAGAATGTATTTGAATGTGGTAGGAAGTACGTAAAATGTGCTTCGAAGCAACTTAGAGTGTATTTGGATGTGGTAGGAAGTACGTAGAAAGTGCTTCGAAGCACCTTAGAATATATTTGAATGTGGTAGGAAGTACGTAGAAAGTGCTTCGAAGCAACTTAGAATGTATTTGGATGTGGTAGGAAGGACGTAGAAAGTGCTTCGAAGCACCTTAGAATGTATTTGAATGTGGTAGGAAGTACGTAGAAAGTGCTTCGAAGCACCTAAGAATGTATTTGAATGTGGTAGGAAGTACGTAGAAAAAGCTTCGAAGCACCTTAGAATGTATTTGAATGTGGTAGGAAGTACGTAGAAAGTGCTCCGAAGCAACTTAGAATGTATTTGAATGTGGTAGGAAGGACGTAGAAAGTGCTTCGAAGCAACTTAGAATGTATTTGAATGTGGTAGGAAGTACGTAGAAAGTGCTTCGAAGCACCTAAGAATGTATTTGAATGTGGTAGGAAGTACGTAGAAAAAGCTTCGAAGCACCTTAGAATGTATTTGGATGTGGTAAAAAGTACGTAGAAAGTGCTTCGAAGCACCTTAGAATGTATTTGAATGTGGTAGGAAGTACGTAGAAAGTGCTTCGAAGCACCTTAGAATGTATTTGAATGAGGTAGGAAGTACGTAGAACGTGCTTCGAAGCACCTTAGAATGTATTTGAATGTGGTAGAAAGTACGTAGAACGTGCTTTGAAGCACCTTAGAATGTATTTGAATGTGGTAGGAAGTACGTAGAAAGTGCTTCGAAGCACCTAAGACTGTATTTGAATGTGGTAGGAAGTACGTAGAAAGTTCTTCGAAGCACCTTAGAATTTATTTGGATGTGATAGGAAGTAGGAAGAAAGTGCTTCGAAGCACCTTAGAATGTATTTGGATGTGGTAGGAAGTACGTAGAAAGTGCTTCGAAGCACCTTAGAATGTATTTGGATGTAGTAGGAAGTACGTAAAATGTGCTTCGAAGCACCTTGAAATGTATTTGAATGTGGTAGGAAGTACGTAAAATGTGCTTCGAAGCACCTTAGAATGTATTTGGATGTGGTAGGAAGTACGTAGAAAGTGCTTCGAAGCACCTTAGAATGTATTTGGATGTGGTAGGAAGTACGTTGAAAGTGCTTCGAAGCACCTTAGAATGTATTTGGATGTGGTTGGAAGTACGTAGAAAGTGCTTCGAAGCACCTAAGAATGTATTTGGATGTGGTAGGAAGTACGTAAAATGTGCATCGAAGCACCTTAGAATGTATTTGAATGTGGTAGGAAGTACGTAGAAAGTGCTTCGAAGCACCTTAGAATGTATTTGGATGTGGTAGGAAGTACGTAGAAAATGCTTCGAAGCACCTTAGAATGTATTTGGATGTGGTAGGAAGTACGTAGAAAATGCTTCGAAGCACCTAAGAATGTATTTGGATGTGGTAGGAAGTACGTAAAATGTGCATCGAAGCACCTTAGAATGTATTTGAATGTGGTAGGAAGTACGTAGAAAGTGCTTCGAAGCACCTAAGAATGTATTTGGATGTGGTAGGAAGTACGTAGAAAGTGCTTCGAAGCACCTTAGAATGTATTTGGATGTGGTAGGAAGTACGTAGAAAGTGCTTCGAAGCACCTTAGAATGTATTTGGATGTGGTAGGAAGTACGTAGAAAATGCTTCGAAGCACCTTAGAATGTATTTGGATGTGGTAGGAAGTACGTAGAAAGTGCTTCGAAGCACCTTAGAATGTATTTGGATGTGGTTGGAAGTACGTAGAAAGTGCTTCGAAGCACCTTAGAATGTATTTGGATGTAGTAGGAAGTACGTAAAATGTGCTTCGAAGCACCTTAGAATGTATTTGGATGTAGTAGGAAGTACGTAAAATGTGCTTCGAAGCACCTTGAAATGTATTTGAATGTGGTAGGAAGTACGTAAAATGTGCTTCGAAGCACCTTAGAATGTATTTGGATGTGGTAGGAAGTACGTAGAAAGTGCTTCGAAGCACCTTAGAATGTATTTGGATGTGGTAGGAAGTACGTAGAAAGTGCTTCGAAGCACCTTAAAATGTATTTGAATGTGGTAGGAAGTACGTAAAATGTGCTTCGAAGCACCTTAGAATGTATTTGGATGTAGTAGGAAGTACGTAAAATGTGCTTCGAAGCACCTTAGAATGTATTTGAATGTGGTAGGAAGTACGTAGAAAGTGCTTCGAAGCACCTTAGAATGTATTTGGATGTGGTAGGAAGTACGTTGAAAGTGCTTCGAAGCACCTTAGAATGTATTTGGATGTGGTTGGAAGTACGTAGAAAGTGCTTCGAAGCACCTAAGAATGTATTTGGATGTGGTAGGAAGTACGTAAAATGTGCATCGAAGCACCTTAGAATGTATTTGAATGTGGTAGGAAGTACGTAGAAAGTGCTTCGAAGCACCTAAGAATGTATTTGGATGTGGTAGGAAGTACGTAGAAAGTGCTTCGAAGCACCTTAGAATGTATTTGGATGTGGTAGGAAGTACGTAGAAAGTGCTTCGAAGCACCTTAGAATGTATTTGGATGTGGTAGGAAGTACGTAGAAAATGCTTCGAAGCACCTTAGAATGTATTTGGATGTGGTAGGAAGTACGTTGAAAGTGCTTCGAAGCACCTTAGAATGTATTTGGATGTGGTTGGAAGTACGTAGAAAGTGCTTCGAAGCACCTTTGAATGTATTTGGATGTGGTAGGAAGTACGTAAAATGTGCTTCGAAGCACCTTAGAATGTATTTGGATGTAGTAGGAAGTACGTAAAATGTGCTTCGAAGCACCTTGAAATGTATTTGAATGTGGTAGGAAGTACGTAAAATGTGCTTCGAAGCACCTTAGAATGTATTTGGATGTGGTAGGAAGTACGTAGAAAGTGCTTCGAAGCACCTTAGAATGTATTTGGATGTGGTAGGAAGTACGTAGAAAGTGCTTCGAAGCACCTTAAAATGTATTTGAATGTGGTAGGAAGTACGTAAAATGTGCTTCGAAGCACCTTAGAATGTATTTGGATGTAGTAGGAAGTACGTAAAATGTGCTTCGAAGCACCTTAGAATGTATTTGAATGTGGTAGGAAGTACGTAAAATGTGCTTCGAAGCACCTTAAAATGTATTTGAATGTGGTAGGAAGTACGTAGAAAGTGCTTCGAAGCACCTTAGAATGTATTTGGATGTGGTAGGAAGTACGTAGAAAGTGCTTCGAAGCACCTTAGAATGTATTTGGATGTGGTAGGAAGTACGTAGAAAATGCTTCGAAGCACCTTAGAATGTATTTGGATGTGGTAGGAAGTACGTTGAAAGTGCTTCGAAGCACCTTAGAATGTATTTGGATGTGGTAGGAAGTACGTTGAAAGTGCTTCGAAGCACCTTAGAATGTATTTGGATGTGGTTGGAAGTACGTAGAAAGTGCTTCGAAGCACCTTAGAATGTATTTGGATGTAGTAGGAAGTACGTAAAATGTGCTTCGAAGCACCTTAGAATGTATTTGGATGTAGTAGGAAGTACGTAAAATGTGCTTCGAAGCACCTTGAAATGTATTTGAATGTGGTAGGAAGTACGTAAAATGTGCTTCGAAGCACCTTAGAATGTATTTGGATGTGGTAGGAAGTACGTAGAAAGTGCTTCGAAGCACCTTAGAATGTATTTGGATGTGGTAGGAAGTACGTAGAAAGTGCTTCGAAGCACCTTAAAATGTATTTGAATGTGGTAGGAAGTACGTAAAATGTGCTTCGAAGCACCTTAGAATGTATTTGGATGTAGTAGGAAGTACGTAAAATGTGCTTCGAAGCACCTTAGAATGTATTTGAATGTGGTAGGAAGTACGTAAAATGTGCATCGAAGCACCTTAGAATGTATTTGAATGTGGTAGGAAGTACGTAGAAAGTGCTTCGAAGCACCTAAGAATGTATTTGGATGTGGTAGGAAGTACGTAGAAAGTGCTTCGAAGCACCTTAGAATGTATTTGGATGTGGTAGGAAGTACGTAGAAAGTGCTTCGAAGCACCTTAGAATGTATTTGGATGTGGTAGGAAGTACGTAGAAAATGCTTCGAAGCACCTTAGAATGTATTTGGATGTGGTAGGAAGTACGTAGAAAGTGCTTCGAAGCACCTTAGAATGTATTTGGATGTGGTTGGAAGTACGTAGAAAGTGCTTCGAAGCACCTTAGAATGTATTTGGATGTAGTAGGAAGTACGTAAAATGTGCTTCGAAGCACCTTAGAATGTATTTGGATGTAGTAGGAAGTACGTAAAATGTGCTTCGAAGCACCTTGAAATGTATTTGAATGTGGTAGGAAGTACGTAAAATGTGCTTCGAAGCACCTTAGAATGTATTTGGATGTGGTAGGAAGTACGTAGAAAGTGCTTCGAAGCACCTTAGAATGTATTTGGATGTGGTAGGAAGTACGTTGAAAGTGCTTCGAAGCACCTTAGAATGTATTTGGATGTGGTTGGAAGTACGTAGAAAGTGCTTCGAAGCACCTAAGAATGTATTTGGATGTGGTAGGAAGTACGTAAAATGTGCATCGAAGCACCTTAGAATGTATTTGAATGTGGTAGGAAGTACGTAGAAAGTGCTTCGAAGCACCTTAGAATGTATTTGGATGTGGTAGGAAGTACGTTGAAAGTGCTTCGAAGCACCTTAGAATGTATTTGGATGTGGTTGGAAGTACGTAGAAAGTGCTTCGAAGCACCTAAGAATGTATTTGGATGTGGTAGGAAGTACGTAAAATGTGCATCGAAGCACCTTAGAATGTATTTGAATGTGGTAGGAAGTACGTAGAAAGTGCTTCGAAGCACCTAAGAATGTATTTGGATGTGGTAGGAAGTACGTAAAATGTGCTTCGAAGCACCTTAGAATGTATTTGGATGTGGTAGGAAGTACGTAGAAAGTGCTTCGAAGCACCTTGGAATGTATTTGGATGTGGTAGGAAGTACGTAGAAAATGCTTCGAAGCACCTTAGAATGTATTTGGATGTGGTAGGAAGTACGTTGAAAGTGCTTCGAAGCACCTTAGAATGTATTTGGATGTGGTTGGAAGTACGTAGAAAGTGCTTCGAAGCACCTTAGAATGTATTTGGATGTAGTAGGAAGTACGTAAAATGTGCTTCGAAGCACCTTAGAATGTATTTGGATGTAGTAGGAAGTACGTAAAATGTGCTTCGAAGCACCTTGAAATGTATTTGAATGTGGTAGGAAGTACGTAAAATGTGCTTCGAAGCACCTTAGAATGTATTTGGATGTGGTAGGAAGTACGTAGAAAGTGCTTCGAAGCACCTTAAAATGTATTTGGATGTGGTAGGAAGTACGTAGAAAGTGCTTCGAAGCACCTTAAAATGTATTTGATGTGGTAGGAAGTACGTAAAATGTGCTTCGAAGCACCTTAGAATGTATTTGGATGTAGTAGGAAGTACGTAAAATGTGCTTCGAAGCACCTTAGAATGTATTTGAATGTGGTAGGAAGTACGTAAAATGTGCTTCGAAGCACCTTAAAATGTATTTGAATGTGGTAGGAAGTACGTAGAAAGTGCTTCGAAGCACCTTAGAATGTATTTGGATGTGGTAGGAAGTACGTAGAAAGTGCTTCGAAGCACCTTAGAATGTATTTGGATGTGGTAGGAAGTACGTAGAAAATGCTTCGAAGCACCTTAGAATGTATTTGGATGTGGTAGGAAGTACGTTGAAAGTGCTTCGAAGCACCTTAGAATGTATTTGGATGTGGTTGGAAGTACGTAGAAAGTGCTTCGAAGCACCTTAGAATGTATTTGGATGTAGTAGGAAGTACGTAAAATGTGCTTCGAAGCACCTTAGAATGTATTTGGATGTAGTAGGAAGTACGTAAAATGTGCTTCGAAGCACCTTGAAATGTATTTGAATGTGGTAGGAAGTACGTAAAATGTGCTTCGAAGCACCTTAGAATGTATTTGGATGTGGTAGGAAGTACGTAGAAAGTGCTTCGAAGCACCTTAAAATGTATTTGGATGTGGTAGGAAGTACGTAGAAAGTGCTTCGAAGCACCTTAGAATGTATTTGGATGTGGTAGGAAGTACGTAGAAAGTGCTTCGAAGCACCTTAGAATGTATTTGGATGTGGTAGGAAGTACGTAGAAAATGCTTCGAAGCACCTTAGAATGTATTTGGATGTGGTAGGAAGTACGTAGAAAGTGCTTCGAAGCACCTTAGAATGTATTTGGATGTAGTAGGAAGTACGTAAAATGTGCTTCGAAGCACCTTAAAATGTATTTGAATGTGGTAGGAAGTACGTAGAAAGTGCTTCGAAGCACCTTAGAATGTATTTGGATGTGGTAGGAAGTACGTAGAAAGTGCTTCGAAGCACCTTAGAATGTATTTGGATGTGGTAGGAAGTACGTAGAAAATGCTTCGAAGCACCTTAGAATGTATTTGGATGTGGTAGGAAGTACGTTGAAAGTGCTTCGAAGCACCTTAAAATGTATTTGAATGTGGTAGGAAGTACGTAAAATGTGCTTCGAAGCACCTTAGAATGTATTTGGATGTGGTAGGAAGTACGTAGAAAGTGCTTCGAAGCACCTTAGAATGTATTTGGATGTGGTAGGAAGTACGTAGAAAGTGCTTCGAAGCACCTTAGAATGTATTTGGATGTGGTAGGAAGTACGTAGAAAATGCTTCGAAGCACCTTAGAATGTATTTGGATGTGGTAGGAAGTACGTTGAAAGTGCTTCGAAGCACCTTAAAATGTATTTGAATGTGGTAGGAAGTACGTAAAATGTGCTTCGAAGCACCTTAGAATGTATTTGGATGTGGTAGGAAGTACGTAGAAAGTGCTTCGAAGCACCTTAGAATGTATTTGGATGTGGTAGGAAGTACGTAAAATGTGCTTCGAAGCACCTTGAAATGTATTTGAATGTGGTAGGAAGTACGTAAAATGTGCTTCGAAGCACCTTAGAATGTATTTGGATGTGGTAGGAAGTACGTAGAAAGTGCTTCGAAGCACCTTAGAATGTATTTGGATGTGGTAGGAAGTACGTAGAAAGTGCTTCGAAGCACCTTAAAATGTATTTGAATGTGGTAGGAAGTACGTAAAATGTGCTTCGAAGCACCTTAGAATGTATTTGGATGTAGTAGGAAGTACGTAAAATGTGCTTCGAAGCACCTTAGAATGTATTTGGATGTGGTAGGAAGTACGTAGAAAGTGCTTCGAAGCACCTTAAAATGTATTTGAATGTGGTAGGAAGTACGTAGAAAGTGCTTCGAAGCACCTTAGAATGTATTTGGATGTGGTAGGAAGTACGTAGAAAGTGCTTCGAAGCACCTTAGAATGTATTTGGATGTGGTAGGAAGTACGTAGAAAGTGCTTCGAAGCACCTTAGAATGTATTTGGATGTGGTAGGAAGTACGTAGAAAATGCTTCGAAGCACCTTAGAATGTATTTGGATGTGGTAGAAAGTACGTAGAAAGTGCTTCGAAGCACCTAAGAATGTATTTGGATGTGGTAGAAAGTACGTAGAAAGTGCTTCGAAGCACCTAAGAATGTATTTGGATGTGGTAGGAAGTACGTAGAAAGTGCTTCGAAGCTTCTAAGAATGTATTTGGATGTGGTAGGAAGTACGTAGAAAGTGCTTCGAAGCACCTTAGAATGTATTTGGATGTGGTAGAAAGTACGTAAAATGTGCTTCGAAGCACCTTAGAATGTATTTGGATGTGGTAGGAAGTACGTAGAAAGTGCTTCGAAGCACCTTAGAATGTATTTGGATGTGGTAGAAAGTACGTAGAAAGTGCTTCGAAGCACCTTAGAATGTATTTGGATGTGGTAGAAAGTACGTAAAATGTGCTTCGAAGCACCTTAGAATGTATTTGGATGTGGTAGAAAGTACGTAAAATGTGCTTCGAAGCACCTTAGAATGTATTTGGATGTGTTAGGAAGTACGTAGAAAGTGCTTCGAAGCACCTTAGAATGTATTTGGATGTGGTAGGAAGTACGTAGAAAGTGCTTCGAAGCAACTTAGCATGTATTTGGATGTGGTAGGAAGTACGTAGAAAGTGCTTCGAAGCAACTAAGACTGTATTTGGATGTGGTAGGAAGTACGTAGAAAGTGCTTCGAAGCAACTTAGAATGTATTTGGATGTGGTAGGAAGTACGTAGAAAGTGCTTCGAAGCAACTTAGCATGTATTTGGATGTGGTAGGAAGTACGTAGAAAGTGCTTCGAAGCAACTTAGAATGTATTTGGATGTGGTAGGAAGTACGTAGAAAGCGCTTCGAAGCACCTTAGAATGTATTTGGATGTGGTAGGAAGTACGTAGAAAGTGCTTCGAAGCAACTAAGAATGTATTTGGATGTGGTAGGAAGTACGTAGAAAGTGCTTCGAAGCAAATAAGAATGTATTTGGATGTGGTAGGAAGTACGTAGAAAGTGCTTCGAAGCAACTAAGAATCTATTTGGATGTGGTAGGAAGTACGTAGAAAGTGCTTCGAAGCAACTTAGCATGTATTTGGATGTGGTAGGAAGTACGTAGAAAGTGCTTCGAAGCAACTTAGAATGTATTTGGATGTGGTAGGAAGTACGTAGAAAGCGCTTCGAAGCACCTTAGAATGTATTTGGATGTGGTAGGAAGTACGTAAAAAGTGCTTCGAAGCAACTAAGAATGTATTTGGATGTGGTAGGAAGTACGTAAAAAGTGCTTCGAAGCAACTTAGCATGTATTTGGATGTGGTAGGAAGTACGTAGAAAGTGCTTCGAAAAAAATAAGAATGTATTTGGATGTGGTAGGAAGTACGTAGAAAGTGCTTCGAAGCAACTAAGAATCTATTTGGATGTGGTAGGAAGTACGTAGAAAGTGCTTCGAAGCAACTTAGCATGTATTTGGATGTGGTAGGAAGTACGTAGAAAGTGCTTCGAAGCAACTTAGAATGTATTTGGATGTGGTAGGAAGTACGTAGAAAGCGCTTCGAAGCACCTTAGAATGTATTTGGATGTGGTAGGAAGTACGTAAAAAGTGCTTCGAAGCAACTAAGACTGTATTTGGATGTGGTAGGAAGTACGTAGAAAGTGCTTCGAAGCAACTTAGAATGTATTTGGATGTGGTAGGAAGTACGTAGAAAGTGCTTCGAAGCAACTAAGAATGTATTTGGATGTGGTAGGAAGTACGTAGAAAGTGCTTCGAAGCAACTTAGCATGTATTTGGATGTGGTAGGAAGTACGTAGAAAGTGCTTCGAAGCAACTAAGACTGTATTTGGATGTGGTAGGAAGTACGTAGAAAGTGCTTCGAAGCAACTTAGAATGTATTTGGATGTGGTAGGAAGTACGTAGAAAGTGCTTCGAAGCAACTTAGCATGTATTTGGATGTGGTAGGAAGTACGTAGAAAGTGCTTCGAAGCAACTTAGAATGTATTTGGATGTGGTAGGAAGTACGTAGAAAGCGCTTCGAAGCACCTTAGAATGTATTTGGATGTGGTAGGAAGTACGTAGAAAGTGCTTCGAAGCAACTAAGAATGTATTTGGATGTGGTAGGAAGTACGTAGAAAGTGCTTCGAAGCAAATAAGAATGTATTTGGATGTGGTAGGAAGTACGTAGAAAGTGCTTCGAAGCAACTAAGAATCTATTTGGATGTGGTAGGAAGTACGTAGAAAGTGCTTCGAAGCAACTTAGCATGTATTTGGATGTGGTAGGAAGTACGTAGAAAGTGCTTCGAAGCAACTTAGAATGTATTTGGATGTGGTAGGAAGTACGTAGAAAGCGCTTCGAAGCACCTTAGAATGTATTTGGATGTGGTAGGAAGTACGTAAAAAGTGCTTCGAAGCAACTAAGACTGTATTTGGATGTGGTAGGAAGTACGTAGAAAGTGCTTCGAAGCAACTAAGAATGTATTTGGATGTGGTAGGAAGTACGTAGAAAGTGCTTCGAAGCAACTTAGAATGTATTTTGATGTGGTAGGAAGTACGTAGAAAGCGCTTCGAAGCACCTTAGAATGTATTTGGATGTGGTAGGAAGTACGTAAAAAGTGCTTCGAAGCAACTAAGACTGTATTTGGATGTGGTAGGAAGTACGTAGAAAGTGCTTCGAAGCAACTTAGAATGTATTTGGATGTGGTAGGAAGTACGTAGAAAGTGCTTCGAAGCAACTAAGAATGTATTTGGATGTGGTAGGAAGTACGTAGAAAGTGCTTCGAAGCAACTTAGCATGTATTTGGATGTGGTAGGAAGTACGTAGAAAGTGCTTCGAACCAACTTAGCATGTATTTGGATGTGGTAGGAAGTACGTAGAAAGTGCTTCGAAGCAACTTAGAATGTATTTGGATGTGGTAGGAAGTACGTAGAAAGTGCTTCGAAGCAGCTTAGAATGTATTTGGATGTGGTAGGAAGTACGTAGAAAGTGCTTCGAAGCAACTTAGCATGTATTTGGATGTGGTAGGAAGTACGTAGAAAGTGCTTCGAACCAACTTAGCATGTATTTGGATGTGGTAGGAAGTACGTAGAAAGTGCTTCGAAGCAACTTAGAATGTATTTGGATGTGGTAGGAAGTACGTAGAAAGTGCTTCGAAGCAGCTTAGAATGTATTTGGATGTGGTAGGAAGTACGTAGAAAGTGCTTCGAAGCAACTTAGAATGTATTTGGATGTGGTAGGAAGTACGTAGAAAGCGCTTCGAAGCACCTTAGAATGTATTTGGATGTGATAGGAAGTACGTAGAAAGTGCTTCGAAGCAACTAAGAATGTATTTGGATGTGGTAGGAAGTACGTAGAAAGTGCTTCGAAGCAAATAAGAATGTATTTGGATGTGGTAGGAAGTACGTAGAAAGTGCTTCTAAGCAACTAAGAATGTATTTGGATGTGTTAGGAAGTACGTAGAAAGTGCTTCGAAGCACCTTAGAATGTATTTGGATGTGGTAGGAAGTACGTAGAAAGTGCTTCGAAGCACCTTAGAATGTATTTGGATGTGGTAAGAAGAACGTAGAAAGTGCTTCTAAGCAACTAAGAATGTATTTGGATGTGTTAGGAAGTACGTAGAAAGTGCTTCTAAGCAACTAAGAATGTATTTGGATGTGTTAGGAAGTACGTAGAAAGTGCTTCGAAGCAACTTAGAATGTATTTGGATGTGGTAGGAAGTACGTAGAAAGTGCTTCTAAGCAACTAAGAATGTATTTGGATGTGTTAGGAAGTACGTAGAAAGTGCTCCTAAGCAACTAAGAATGTATTTGGATGTGTTAGGAGGTACGTAGAAAGTGCTTCGAAGCAACTTAGAATGTATTTGGATGTGTTAGGAAGTACGTAGAAAGTGTTCGAAGCAACTTAGAATGTATTTGGATGTGGTAGGAAGTACGTAGAAAGTGCTTCGAAGCACCTTAGAATGTATTTGGATGTGGTAGGAAGTACGTAGAAAGTGTTCGAAGCAACTTAGAATGTATTTAAATGTGGTAGGAAGTACGTAGAAAGTGCTTCGAAGCACCTTAGAAAGTATTTGGATGTGTTAGGAAGTACGTAGAAAGTGCTTCTAAGCATCTTAGAATGTATTTGGATGTGTTAGGAAGTACGTAGAAAGTGCTTCTAAGCAACTAAGAATGTATTTGGATGTGTTAGGAAGTACGTAGAAAGTGCTCCTAAGCAACTAAGAATGTATTTGGATGTGTTAGGAAGTACGTAGAAAGTGCTTCTAAGCAACTTAGAATGTATTTGGATGTGTTAGGAAGTACGTAGAAAGTGCTTCTTAGCAACTAAGAATGTATTTGGATGTGTTAGGAAGTACGTAGAAAGTGCTTCGAAGCAACTAAGAATGTATTTGGATGTGTTAGGAAGTACGTAGAAAGTGCTTCGAAGCACCTTAGAATGTATTTGGATGTGGTAGGAAGTACGTAGAAAGTGCTTCGAAGCACCTTAGAATGTATTTGAATGTGGTAGGAAGTACGTAGAAAGTGCTTCGAAGCACCGTAGAATGTATTTGAATGTGGTAGGAAGTACGTAGAAAGTGCTTCGAAGCAACTTTGAATGTATTTGGATGTGTTAGGAAGTACGTAGAAAGTGCTTCTAAGCATCTTAGAATGTATTTGGATGTGTTAGGAAGTACGTAGAAAGTGCTTCTAAGCAACTAAGAAAGTATTTGGATGTGGTAGGAAGTACGTAGAAAGTGCTTCGAAGCAACTAAGAATGTATTTGGATGTGTTAGGAAGTACGTAGAAAGTGCTTCGAAGCACCTTAGAATGTATTTGGATGTGGTAGGAAGTACGTAGAAAAAGCTTCTAAGCAACTAAGAATGTATTTGGATGTGTTAGGAAGTACGTAGAAAGTGCTCCTAAGCAACTAAGAATGTATTTGGATGTGTTAGGAAGTACGTAGAAAGTGCTTCGAAGCAACTTAGAATGTATTTGGATGTGTTAGGAAGTACGTAGAAAGTGTTCGAAGCAACTTAGAATGTATTTGGATGTGGTAGGAAGTACGTAGAAAGTGCTTCGAAGCACCTTAGAATGTATTTGGATGTGGTAGGAAGTACGTAGAAAGTGTTCGAAGCAACTTAGAATGTATTTGAATGTGGTAGGAAGTACGTAGAAAGTGCTTCGAAGCACCTTAGAAAGTATTTGGATGTGTTAGGAAGTACGTAGAAAGTGCTTCTAAGCATCTTAGAATGTATTTGGATGTGTTAGGAAGTACGTAGAAAGTGCTTCTAAGCAACTAAGAATGTATTTGGATGTGTTAGGAAGTACGTAGAAAGTGCTCCTAAGCAACTAAGAATGTATTTGGATGTGTTAGGAAGTACGTAGAAAGTGCTTCTAAGCAACTTAGAATGTATTTGGATGTGTTAGGAAGTACGTAGAAAGTGCTTCTTAGCAACTAAGAATGTATTTGGATGTGTTAGGAAGTACGTAGAAAGTGCTTCGAAGCAACTAAGAATGTATTTGGATGTGGTAGGAAGTACGTAGAAAGTGCTTCTAAGCAACTAAGAATGTATTTGGATGTGTTAGGAAGTACGTAGAAAGTGCTTCTAAGCAACTAAGAATGTATTTGGATGTGTTAGGAAGTACGTAGAAAGTGCTTCGAAGCAACTAAGAATGTATTTGGATGTGTTAGGAAGTACGTAGAAAGTGCTTCTAAGCAACTAAGAATGTATTTGGATGTGTTAGGAAGTACGTAGAAAGTGCTTCGAAGCAACTAAGAATGTATTTGGATGTGTTAGGAAGTACGTAGAAAGTGCTTCGAAGCACCGTAGAATGTATTTGAATGTGGTAGGAAGTACGTAGAAAGTGCTTCGAAGCAACTTTGAATGTATTTGGATGTGTTAGGAAGTACGTAGAAAGTGCTTCTAAGCATCTTAGAATGTATTTGGATGTGTTAGGAAGTACGTAGAAAGTGCTTCTAAGCAACTAAGAATGTATTTGGATGTGTTAGGAAGTACGTAGAAAGTGTTTCTAAGCAACTAAGAATGTATTTGGATGTGTTAGGAAGTACGTAGAAAGTGCTTCGAAGCAACTAAGAATGTATTTGGATGTGTTAGGAAGTACGTAGAAAGTGCTTCGAAGCAACTTAGAATGTATTTGGATGTGTTAGGAAGTACGTAGAAAGTGCTTCGAAGCACCTTAGAATGTATTTGGATGTGTTAGGAAGTACGTAGAAAGTGCTTCTAAGCAACTAAGAATGTATTTGGATGTGTTAGGAAGTACGTAGAAAGTGCTTCGAAGCACCGTAGAATGTATTTGAATGTGGTAGGAAGTACGTAGAAAGTGCTTCGAAGCAACTTTGAATGTATTTGGATGTGTTAGGAAGTACGTAGAAAGTGCTTCTAAGCATCTTAGAATGTATTTGGATGTGTTAGGAAGTACGTAGAAAGTGCTTCTAAGCAACTAAGAATGTATTTGGATGTGTTAGGAAGTACGTAGAAAGTGCTTCGAAGCACCTTAGAAAGTATTTGGATGTGTTAGGAAGTACGTAGAAAGTGCTTCTAAGCATCTTAGAATGTATTTGGATGTGTTAGGAAGTACGTAGAAAGTGCTTCTAAGCATCTTAGAATGTATTTGGATGTGTTAGGAAGTACGTAGAAAGTGCTTCTAAGCAACTAAGAATGTATTTGGATGTGTTAGGAAGTACGTAGAAAGTGCTTCGAAGCACCTTAGAAAGTATTTGGATGTGTTAGGAAGTACGTAGAAAGTGCTTCTAAGCATCTTAGAATGTATTTGGATGTGTTAGGAAGTACGTAGAAAGTGCTTCGAAGCACCTTAGAATGTATTTGGATGTGTTAGGAAGTACGTAGAAAGTGCTCCTAAGCAACTAAGAATGTATTTGGATGTGTTAGGAAGTACGTAGAAAGTGCTTCGAAGCAACTTAGAATGTATTTGGATGTGTTAGGAAGTACGTAGAAAGTGTTCGAAGCAACTTAGAATGTATTTGGATGTGGTAGGAAGTACGTAGAAAGTGTTCGAAGCACCTTAGAATGTATTTGGATGTGGTAGGAAGTACGTAGAAAGTGCTTCGAAGCACCTTAGAATGTATTTGAATGTGGTAGGAAGTACGTAGAAAGTGCTTCGAAGCACCTTAGAATGTATTTGGATGTGGTAGGAAGTACGTAGAAAGTGCTTCTAAGCAACTAAGAATGTATTTGGATGTGTTAGGAAGTACGTAGAAAGTGCTTCTAAGCAACTAAGAATGTATTTGGATGTGTTAGGAAGTACGTAGAAAGTGCTTCGAAGCAACTAAGAATGTATTTGGATGTGTTAGGAAGTACGTAGAAAGTGCTTCTAAGCAACTAAGAATGTATTTGGATGTGTTAGGAAGTACGTAGAAAGTGCTTCGAAGCAACTAAGAATGTATTTGGATGTGTTAGGAAGTACGTAGAAAGTGCTTCGAAGCACCGTAGAATGTATTTGAATGTGGTAGGAAGTACGTAGAAAGTGCTTCGAAGCAACTTTGAATGTATTTGGATGTGTTAGGAAGTACGTAGAAAGTGCTTCTAAGCATCTTAGAATGTATTTGGATGTGTTAGGAAGTACGTAGAAAGTGCTTCTAAGCAACTAAGAATGTATTTGGATGTGTTAGGAAGTACGTAGAAAGTGTTTCTAAGCAACTAAGAATGTATTTGGATGTGTTAGGAAGTACGTAGAAAGTGCTTCGAAGCAACTAAGAATGTATTTGGATGTGTTAGGAAGTACGTAGAAAGTGCTTCGAAGCACCTTAGAATGTATTTGAATGTGGTAGGAAGTACGTAGAAAGTGCTTCGAAGCACCTTAGAATGTATTTGGATGTGTTAGGAAGTACGTAGAAAGTGCTTCTAAGCAACTAAGAATGTATTTGGATGTGTTAGGAAGTACGTAGAAAGTGCTTCGAAGCACCGTAGAATGTATTTGAATGTGGTAGGAAGTACGTAGAAAGTGCTTCGAAGCAACTTTGAATGTATTTGGATGTGTTAGGAAGTACGTAGAAAGTGCTTCTAAGCATCTTAGAATGTATTTGGATGTGTTAGGAAGTACGTAGAAAGTGCTTCTAAGCAACTAAGAATGTATTTGGATGTGGTAGGAAGTACGTAGAAAGTGCTTCGAAGCACCTTAGAATGTATTTGGATGTGTTAGGAAGTACGTAGAAAGTGCTTCTAAGCAACTAAGAATGTATTTGGATGTGTTAGGAAGTACGTAGAAAGTGCTTCGAAGCAACTTAGAATGTATTTGGATGTGTTAGGAAGTACGTAGAAAGTGCTTCGAAGCACCTTAGAATGTATTTGGATGTGGTAGGAAGTACGTAGAAAGTGCTTCGAAGCACCTTAGAATGTATTTGAATGTGGTAGGAAGTACGTAGAAAGTGCTTCTAAGCATCTTAGAATGTATTTGGATGTGTTAGGAAGTACGTAGAAAGTGCTTCGAAGCACCGTAGAATGTATTTGAATGTGGTAGGAAGTACGTAGAAAGTGCTTCGAAGCAACTTTGAATGTATTTGGATGTGTTAGGAAGTACGTAGAAAGTGCTTCTAAGCATCTTAGAATGTATTTGGATGTGTTAGGAAGTACGTAGAAAGTGCTTCTAAGCAACTAAGAATGTATTTGGATGTGTTAGGAAGTACGTAGAAAGTGTTTCTAAGCAACTAAGAATGTATTTGGATGTGTTAGGAAGTACGTAGAAAGTGCTTCGAAGCAACTAAGAATGTATTTGGATGTGTTAGGAAGTACGTAGAAAGTGCTTCGAAGCAACTTAGAATGTATTTGGATGTGTTAGGAAGTACGTAGAAAGTGCTTCGAAGCACCTTAGAATGTATTTGGATGTGGTAGGAAGTACGTAGAAAGTGCTTCGAAGCACCTTAGAATGTATTTGAATGTGGTAGGAAGTACGTAGAAAGTGCTTCTAAGCATCTTAGAATGTATTTGGATGTGTTAGGAAGTACGTAGAAAGTGCTTCTAAGCAACTAAGAAAGTATTTGGATGTGTTAGGAAGTACGTAGAAAGTGCTTCTAAGCAACTAAGAATGTATTTGGATGTGGTAGGAAGTACGTAGAAAGTGCTTCGAAGCACCTTAGAATGTATTTGGATGTGGTAGGAAGTACGTAGAAAGTGCTTCGAAGCACCTTAGAATGTATTTGAATGTGGTAGGAAGTACGTAGAAAGTGCTTCGAAGCAACTAAGAATGTATTTGGATGTGGTAGGAAGTACGTAGAAAGTGCTTCTAAGCAACTAAGAATGCATTTGGATGTGTTAGGAAGTACGTAGAAAGTGCTTCTAAGCAACTAAGAATGTATTTGGATGTGGTAGGAAGTACGTAGAAAGTGCTTCGAAGCAACTTAGAATGTATTTGGATGTGGTAGGAAGTACGTAGAAAGTGCTTCTAAGCAACTTAGAATGTATTTGGATGTGTTAGGAAGTACGTAGAAAGTGCTTCGAAGCACCGTAGAATGTATTTGAATGTGGTAGGAAGTACGTAGAAAGTGCTTCTAAGCAACTTAGAATGTATTTGGATGTGTTAGGAAGTACGTAGAAAGTGCTTCTAAGCAACTAAGAAAGTATTTGGATGTGTTAGGAAGTACGTAGAAAGTGCTTCTAAGCAACTAAGAATGTATTTGGATGTGGTAGGAAGTACGTAGAAAGTGCTTCGAAGCACCTTAGAATGTATTTGGATGTGGTAGGAAGTACGTAGAAAGTGCTTCGAAGCACCTTAGAATGTATTTGAATGTGGTAGGAAGTACGTAGAAAGTGCTTCGAAGCACCTTAGAATGTATTTGAATGTGGTAGGAAGTACGTAGAAAGTGCTTCTAAGCAACTAAGAATGTATTTGGATGTGTTAGGAAGTACGTAGAAAGTGCTTCGAAGCACCGTAGAATGTATTTGGATGTGGTAGGAAGTACGTAGAAAGTGCTTCTAAGCAACTAAGAATGTATTTGAATGTGGTAGGAAGTACGTAGAAAGTGCTTCGAAGCAACTTAGAATGTATTTGGATGTGTTAGGAAGTACGTAGAAAGTGCTTCGAAGCACCTTAGAATGTATTTGGATGTGGTAGGAAGTACGTAGAAAGTGCTTCTTAGCAACTAAGAATGTATTTGGATGTGTTAGGAAGTACGTAGAAAGTGCTTCTAAGCAACTAAGAATGTATTTGGATGTGTTAGGAAGTACGTAGAAAGTGCTTCGAAGCAACTAAGAATGTATTTGGATGTGTTAGGAAGTACGTAGAAAGTGCTTCTAAGCAACTAACAATGTATTTGGATGTGTTAGGAAGTACGTAGAAAGTGCTTCGAAGCAACTAAGAATGTATTTGGATGTGTTAGGAAGTACGTAGAAAGTGCTTCTAAGCAACTAAGAATGTATTTGGATGTGTTAGGAAGTACGTAGAAAGTGCTTCGAAGCACCTTAGAATGTATTTGGATGTGGTAGGAAGTACGTAGAAAGTGCTTCTAAGCAACTAAGAATGCATTTGGATGTGTTAGGAAGTACGTAGAAAGTGCTTCTAAGCAACTTAGAATGTATTTGGATGTGGTAGGAAGTACGTAGAAAGTGTTCGAAGCAACTTAGAATGTATTTGGATGTGGTAGGAAGTACGTAGAAAGTGCTTCGAAGCAACTTAGAATGTATTTGGATGTGTTAGGAAGTACGTAGAAAGTGCTTCGAAGCACCTTAGAATGTATTTGGATGTGGTAGGAAGTACGTAGAAAGTGCTTCTTAGCAACTAAGAATGTATTTGGATGTGTTAGGAAGTACGTAGAAAGTGCTTCTAAGCAACTAAGAATGTATTTGGATGTGTTAGGAAGTACGTAGAAAGTGCTTCGAAGCAACTAAGAATGTATTTGGATGTGTTAGGAAGTACGTAGAAAGTGCTTCTAAGCAACTAAGAATGTATTTGGATGTGTTAGGAAGTACGTAGAAAGTGCTTCGAAGCAACTAAGAATGTATTTGGATGTGTTAGGAAGTACGTAGAAAGTGCTTCGAAGCAACTTAGAATGTATTTGGATGTGTTAGGAAGTACGTAGAAAGTGCTTCGAAGCACCTTAGAATGTATTTGGATGTGGTAGGAAGTACGTAGAAAGTGCTTCGAAGCACCTTAGAATGTATTTGAATGTGGTAGGAAGTACGTAGAAAGTGCTTCGAAGCACCTTAGAATGTATTTGGATGTGTTAGGAAGTACGTAGAAAGTGCTTCTAAGCAACTAAGAATGTATTTGGATGTGTTAGGAAGTACGTAGAAAGTGCTTCGAAGCACCGTAGAATGTATTTGAATGTGGTAGGAAGTACGTAGAAAGTGCTTCGAAGCAACTTTGAATGTATTTGGATGTGTTAGGAAGTACGTAGAAAGTGCTTCTAAGCATCTTAGAATGTATTTGGATGTGTTAGGAAGTACGTAGAAAGTGCTTCTAAGCAACTAAGAATGTATTTGGATGTGTTAGGAAGTACGTAGAAAGTGTTTCTAAGCAACTAAGAATGTATTTGGATGTGTTAGGAAGTACGTAGAAAGTGCTTCGAAGCAACTAAGAATGTATTTGGATGTGTTAGGAAGTACGTAGAAAGTGCTTCGAAGCAACTTAGAATGTATTTGGATGTGTTAGGAAGTACGTAGAAAGTGCTTCGAAGCACCTTAGAATGTATTTGGATGTGGTAGGAAGTACGTAGAAAGTGCTTCGAAGCACCTTAGAATGTATTTGGATGTGTTAGGAAGTACGTAGAAAGTGCTTCTAAGCATCTTAGAATGTATTTGGATGTGTTAGGAAGTACGTAGAAAGTGCTTCTAAGCAACTAAGAATGTATTTGGATGTGGTAGGAAGTACGTAGAAAGTGCTTCGAAGCACCTTAGAATGTATTTGGATGTGGTAGGAAGTACGTAGAAAGTGCTTCGAAGCACCTTAGAATGTATTTGAATGTGGTAGGAAGTACGTAGAAAGTGCTTCGAAGCACCTTAGAATGTATTTGAATGTGGTAGGAAGTACGTAGAAAGTGCTTCTAAGCAACTAAGAATGTATTTGGATGTGTTAGGAAGTACGTAGAAAGTGCTTCTAAGCAACTAAGAATGCATTTGGATGTGTTAGGAAGTACGTAGAAAGTGCTTCTAAGCAACTTAGAATGTATTTGGATGTGGTAGGAAGTACGTAGAAAGTGTTCGAAGCAACTTAGAATGTATTTGGATGTGGTAGGAAGTACGTAGAAAGTGCTTCGAAGCAACTTTGAATGTATTTGGATGTGTTAGGAAGTACGTAGAAAGTGTTCGAAGCAACTTAGAATGTATTTGGATGTGGTAGGAAGTACGTAGAAAGTGCTTCGAAGCACCTTAGAATGTATTTGGATGTGGTATAAAGTACGTAGAAAGTGCTTCGAAGCACCTTAGAATGTATTTGAATGTGGTAGGAAGTACGTAGAAAGTGCTTCGAAGCACCTTAGAATGTATTTGGATGTGGTAGGAAGTACGTAGAAAGTGCTTCTAAGCAACTAAGAATGTATTTGGATGTGTTAGGAAGTACGTAGAAAGTGCTTCTAAGCAACTAAGAATGCATTTGGATGTGTTAGGAAGTACGTAGAAAGTGCTTCTAAGCAACTTAGAATGTATTTGGATGTGGTAGGAAGTACGTAGAAAGTGTTCGAAGCAACTTAGAATGTATTTGGATGTGGTAGGAAGTACGTAGAAAGTGTTTCTAAGCAACTAAGAATGTATTTGGATGTGTTAGGAAGTACGTAGAAAGTGTTCGAAGCAACTTAGAATGTATTTGGATGTGGTAGGAAGTACGTAGAAAGTGCTTCGAAGCAACTTAGAATGTATTTGGATGTGTTAGGAAGTACGTAGAAAGTGCTTCGAAGCACCGTAGAATGTATTTGAATGTGGTAGGAAGTACGTAGAAAGTGCTTCGAAGCAACTTTGAATGTATTTGGATGTGTTAGGAAGTACGTAGAAAGTGCTTCTAAGCATCTTAGAATGTATTTGGATGTGGTAGGAAGTACGTAGAAAGTGCTTCGAAGCACCTTAGAATGTATTTGAATGTGGTAGGAAGTACGTAGAAAGTGCTTCGAAGCACCTTAGAATGTATTTGGATGTGGTTGGAAGTACGTAGAAAGTGCTTCGAAGCAACTTAGAATGTATTTGGATGTGTTAGGAAGTACGTAGAAAGTGCTTCTAAGCAACTTAGAATGTATTTGGATGTGTTAGGAAGTACGTAGAAAGTGCTTCTAAGCAACTAAGAATGTATTTGGATGTGTTAGGAAGTACGTAGAAAGTGTTTCTAAGCAACTAAGAATGTATTTGGATGTGTTAGGAAGTACGTAGAAAGTGCTTCGAAGCAACTAAGAATGTATTTGGATGTGTTAGGAAGTACGTAGAAAGTGCTTCGAAGCAACTTAGAATGTATTTGGATGTGTTAGGAAGTACGTAGAAAGTGCTTCGAAGCACCTTAGAATGTATTTGGATGTGGTAGGAAGTACGTAGAAAGTGCTTCGAAGCACCTTAGAATGTATTTGAATGTGGTAGGAAGTACGTAGAAAGTGCTTCGAAGCACCTTAGAATGTATTTGGATGTGGTTGGAAGTACGTAGAAAGTGCTTCGAAGCAACTTAGAATGTATTTGGATGTGGTAGGAAGTACGTAGAAAGTGTTCGAAGCAACTTAGAATGTATTTGGATGTGGTAGGAAGTACGTAGAAAGTGTTCGAAGCAACTTAGAATGTATTTGGATGTGGTAGGAAGTACGTAGAAAGTGCTTCGAAGCACCTTAGAATGTATTTGAATGTGGTAGGAAGTACGTAGAAAGTGCTTCGAAGCACCTTAGAATGTATTTGGATGTGGTAGGAAGTACGTAGAAAGTGCTTCTAAGCAACTAAGAATGTATTTGGATGTGTTAGGAAGTACGTAGAAAGTGCTTCTAAGCAACTAAGAATGCATTTGGATGTGTTAGGAAGTACGTAGAAAGTGCTTCTAAGCAACTTAGAATGTATTTGGATGTGGTAGGAAGTACGTAGAAAGTGTTCGAAGCAACTTAGAATGTATTTGGATGTGGTAGGAAGTACGTAGAAAGTGCTTCGAAGCAACTTAGAATGTATTTGGATGTGTTAGGAAGTACGTAGAAAGTGTTCGAAGCAACTTAGAATGTATTTGGATGTGGTAGGAAGTACGTAGAAAGTGCTTCGAAGCAACTTAGAATGTATTTGGATGTGTTAGGAAGTACGTAGAAAGTGCTTCGAAGCACCGTAGAATGTATTTGAATGTGGTAGGAAGTACGTAGAAAGTGCTTCGAAGCAACTTTGAATGTATTTGGATGTGTTAGGAAGTACGTAGAAAGTGCTTCTAAGCATCTTAGAATGTATTTGGATGTGGTAGGAAGTACGTAGAAAGTGCTTCGAAGCACCTTAGAATGTATTTGAATGTGGTAGGAAGTACGTAGAAAGTGCTTCGAAGCACCTTAGAATGTATTTGGATGTGGTAGGAAGTACGTAGAAAGTGCTTCGAAGCAACTTAGAATGTATTTGGATGTGTTAGGAAGTACGTAGAAAGTGCTTCTAAGCAACTTAGAATGTATTTGGATGTGTTAGGAAGTACGTAGAAAGTGCTTCTAAGCAACTAAGAATGTATTTGGATGTGTTAGGAAGTACGTAGAAAGTGTTTCTAAGCAACTAAGAATGTATTTGGATGTGTTAGGAAGTACGTAGAAAGTGCTTCGAAGCAACTAAGAATGTATTTGGATGTGTTAGGAAGTACGTAGAAAGTGCTTCGAAGCAACTTAGAATGTATTTGGATGTGTTAGGAAGTACGTAGAAAGTGCTTCGAAGCACCTTAGAATGTATTTGGATGTGTTAGGAAGTACGTAGAAAGTGCTTCGAAGCACCTTAGAATGTATTTGGATGTGGTAGGAAGTACGTAGAAAGTGCTTCGAAGCACCTTAGAATGTATTTGAATGTGGTAGGAAGTACGTAGAAAGTGCTTCGAAGCACCTTAGAATGTATTTGGATGTGGTTGGAAGTACGTAGAAAGTGCTTCGAAGCAACTTAGAATGTATTTGGATGTGTTAGGAAGTACGTAGAAAGTGTTCGAAGCAACTTAGAATGTATTTGGATGTGGTAGGAAGTACGTAGAAAGTGCTTCGAAGCACCTTAGAATGTATTTGAATGTGGTAGGAAGTACGTAGAAAGTGCTTCGAAGCACCTTAGAATGTATTTGGATGTGGTAGGAAGTACGTAGAAAGTGCTTCTAAGCAACTAAGAATGTATTTGGATGTGTTAGGAAGTACGTAGAAAGTGCTTCTAAGCAACTAAGAATGCATTTGGATGTGTTAGGAAGTACGTAGAAAGTGCTTCTAAGCAACTTAGAATGTATTTGGATGTGGTAGGAAGTACGTAGAAAGTGTTCGAAGCAACTTAGAATGTATTTGGATGTGGTAGGAAGTACGTAGAAAGTGCTTCGAAGCAACTTAGAATGTATTTGGATGTGTTAGGAAGTACGTAGAAAGTGTTCGAAGCAACTTAGAATGTATTTGGATGTGGTAGGAAGTACGTAGAAAGTGCTTCGAAGCACCTTAGAATGTATTTGGATGTGGTATAAAGTACGTAGAAAGTGCTTCGAAGCACCTTAGAATGTATTTGAATGTGGTAGGAAGTACGTAGAAAGTGCTTCGAAGCACCTTAGAATGTATTTGGATGTGGTAGGAAGTACGTAGAAAGTGCTTCTAAGCAACTAAGAATGTATTTGGATGTGTTAGGAAGTACGTAGAAAGTGCTTCTAAGCAACTAAGAATGCATTTGGATGTGTTAGGAAGTACGTAGAAAGTGCTTCTAAGCAACTTAGAATGTATTTGGATGTGGTAGGAAGTACGTAGAAAGTGTTCGAAGCAACTTAGAATGTATTTGGATGTGTTAGGAAGTACGTAGAAAGTGCTTCGAAGCAACTTAGAATGTATTTGGATGTGTTAGGAAGTACGTAGAAAGTGTTCGAAGCAACTTAGAATGTATTTGGATGTGGTAGGAAGTACGTAGAAAGTGCTTCGAAGCACCTTAGAATGTATTTGGATGTGGTAGGAAGTACGTAGAAAGTGCTTCGAAGCAACTTAGAATGTATTTGGATGTGGTAGGAAGTACGTAGAAAGTGCTTCTAAGCAACTAAGAATGTATTTGGATGTGTTAGGAAGTACGTAGAAAGTGCTTCGAAGCAACTTAGAATGTATTTGGATGTGGTAGGAAGTACGTAGAAAGTGCTTCTAAGCAACTTAGAATGTATTTGGATGTGTTAGGAAGTACGTAGAAAGTGCTTCGAAGCACCGTAGAATGTATTTGAATGTGGTAGGAAGTACGTAAAATGTGCTTAGAAGCAACTTAGAATGTGTTTGAATGTGTTTGGAAGTACGTAGAAAGTGCTTCGAAGCACCTTAGAATGTATTTGAATGTGGTAGGAAGTACGTAGAAAGTGCTTCGAAGCACCTTAGAATGTATTTGGATGTGGTAGGAAGTACGTAGAAAGTGCTTCTAAGCAACTAAGAATGTATTTGGATGTGTTAGGAAGTACGTAGAAAGTGCTTCGAAGCAACTTAGAATGTATTTGGATGTGGTAGGAAGTACGTAGAAAGTGCTTCTAAGCAACTTAGAATGTATTTGGATGTGTTAGGAAGTACGTAGAAAGTGCTTCGAAGCACCGTAGAATGTATTTGAATGTGGTAGGAAGTACGTAGAAAGTGCTTCTAAGCAACTTAGAATGTATTTGGATGTGGTAGGAAGTACGTAGAAAGTGCTTCTAAGCAACTAAGAATGTATTTGGATGTGTTAGGAAGTACGTAGAAAGTGCTTCTAAGCAACTAAGAATGTATTTGGATGTGTTAGGAAGTACGTAGAAAGTGCTTCGAAGCACCTTAGAATGTATTTGGATGTGGTAGGAAGTACGTAGAAAGTGCTTCGAAGCACCTTAGAATGTATTTGGATGTGGTAGGAAGTACGTAGAAAGTGCTTCGAAGCACCTTAGAATGTATTTGAATGTGGTAGGAAGTACGTAGAAAGTGCTTCGAAGCACCTTAGAATGTATTTGGATGTGGTAGGAAGTACGTAGAAAGTGCTTCTAAGCAACTAAGAATGTATTTGGATGTGTTAGGAAGTACGTAGAAAGTGCTTCGAAGCAACTTAGAATGTATTTGGATGTGGTAGGAAGTACGTAGAAAGTGCTTCTAAGCAACTTAGAATGTATTTGGATGTGTTAGGAAGTACGTAGAAAGTGCTTCGAAGCACCGTAGAATGTATTTGAATGTGGTAGGAAGTACGTAGAAAGTGCTTCGAAGCACCTTAGAATGTATTTGGATGTGGTAGGAAGTACGTAGAAAGTGCTTCTAAGCAACTAAGAATGTATTTGGATGTGTTAGGAAGTACGTAGAAAGTGCTTCTAAGCAACTAAGAATGTATTTGGATGTGTTAGGAAGTACGTAGAAAGTGCTTCGAAGCACCTTAGAATGTATTTGGATGTGGTAGGAAGTACGTAGAAAGTGCTTCGAAGCACCTTAGAATGTATTTGAATGTGGTAGGAAGTACGTAGAAAGTGCTTCGAAGCAACTTAGAATGTATTTGGATGTGGTAGGAAGTACGTAAAAAGTGCTTCGAAGCAACTAAGAATGTATTTGGATGTGGTAGGAAGTACGTAGAAAGTGCTTCTAAGCAACTAAGAATGTATTTGGATGTGGTAGGAAGTACGTAGAAAGTGCTTCGAAGCACCTTAGAATGTATTTGGATGTGGTAGGAAGTACGTAGAAAGTGCTTCGAAGCAACTAAGAATGTATTTGGATGTGTTACGAAGTACATAGAAAGTGCTTCTAAGCAACTAAGAATGCATTTGGATGTGTTAGGAAGTACGTAGAAAGTGCTTCTAAGCAACTAAGAATGTATTTGGATGTGGTAGGAAGTACGTAGAAAGTGTTCGAAGCAACTTAGAATGTATTTGGATGTGTTAGGAAGTACGTAGAAAGTGCTTCGAAGCAACTTAGAATGTATTTGGATGTGGTAGGAAGTACGTAGAAAGTGCTTCGAAGCAACTAAGAATGTATTTGGATGTGTTAGGAAGTACGTAGAAAGTGCTTCTAAGCAACTAAGAATGTATTTGGATGTGTTAGGAAGTACGTAGAAAGTGCTTCGAAGCAACTTAGAATGTATTTGGATGTGGTAGGAAGTACGTAGAAAGTGCTTCGAAGCAACTTAGAATGTATTTGGATGTGGTAGGAAGTACGTAGAAAGTGCTTCGAAGCAACTTAGAATGTTTTTGGATGTGGTAGGAAGTACGTAGAAAGTGCTTCGAAGCAACTTAGAATGTATTTGGATGTGGTAGGAAGTACGTAGAAAGTGCTTCGAAGCACCTTAGAATGTATTTGGATGTGGTAGGAAGTACGTAGAAAGTGCTTCTAAGCAACTAAGAATGTATTTGGATGTGTTAGGAAGTACGTAGAAAGTGCTTCGAAGCAACTTAGAATGTATTTGGATGTGGTAGGAAGTACGTAGAAAGTGCTTCGAAGCAACTTAGAATGTATTTGGATGTGGTAGGAAGTACGTAGAAAGTGCTTCGAAGCAACTTAGAATGTATTTGGATGTGGTAGGAAGTACGTAGAAAGTGCTTCGAAGCAACTTAGAATGTATTTGGATGTGGTAGGAAGTACGTAGAAAGTGCTTCGAAGCAACTTAGAATGTATTTGGATGTGGTAGGAAGTACGTAGAAAGTGCTTCGAAGCAACTTAGAATGTATTTGGATGTGGTAGGAAGTACGTAGAAAGTGCTTCGAAGCAACTAAGAATGTATTTGGATGTGTTAGGAAGTACGTAGAAAGTGCTTCGAAGCACCTTAGAATGTATTTGGATGTGGTAGGAAGTACGTAGAAAGTGCTTCGAAGCACCTTAGAATGTATTTGGATGTGGTAGGAAGTACGTAGAAAGTGCTTCGAAGCACCTTAGAATGTATTTGAATGTGGTAGGAAGTACGTAGAAAGTGCTTCGAAGCACCTTAGAATGTATTTGGATGTGGTAGGAAGTACGTAGAAAGTGCTTCGAAGCACCTTAGAATGTATTTGGATGTGGTAGGAAGTACGTAGAAAGTGCTTCGAAGCACCTTAGAATGTATTTGGATGTGGTAGGAAGTACGTAGAAAGTGCTTCGAAGCACCTTCGAAGGTATTTGGATGTGGTAGGAAGTACGTAGAAAGTGCTTCGAAGCACCTTAGAATGTATTTGGATGTGGTAGGAAGTACGTAGAAAGTGCTTCGAAGCAACTAAGAATGTATTTGGATGTGTTAGGAAGTACGTAGAAAGTGCTTCTAAGCAACTAAGAATGCATTTGGATGTGTTAGGAAGTACGTAGAAAGTGCTTCTAAGCAACTAAGAATGTATTTGGATGTGGTAGGAAGTACGTAGAAAGTGCTTCGAAGCAACTAAGAATGTATTTGGATGTGTTAGGAAGTACGTAGAAAGTGCTTCGAAGCACCTTAGAATGTATTTGGATGTGTTAGGAAGTACGTAGAAAGTGCTTCGAAGCACCTTAGAATGTATTTGGATGTGGTAGGAAGTACGTAGAAAGTGCTTCGAAGCACCTTAGAATGTATTTGGATGTGGTAGGAAGTACGTAGAAAGTGCTTCGAAGCACCTTAGAATGTATTTGGATGTGGTAGGAAGTACGTAGAAAGTGCTTCGAAGCACCTTAGAATGTATTTGAATGTGGTAGGAAGTACGTAGAAAGTGCTTCGAAGCACCTTAGAATGTATTTGGATGTGGTAGGAAGTACGTAGAAAGTGCTTCGAAGCACCTTAGAATGTATTTGGATGTGGTAGGAAGTACGTAGAAAGTGCTTCGAAGCACCTTAGAATGTATTTGGATGTGGTAGGAAGTACGTAGAAAGTGCTTCGAAGCAACTTAGAATGTATTTGGATGTGGTAGGAAGTACGTAGAAAGTGCTTCGAAGCACCTTAGAATGTATTTGGATGTGGTAGGAAGTACGTAGAAAGTGCTTCGAAGCAACTAAGAATGTATTTGGATGTGTTAGGAAGTACGTAGAAAGTGCTTCTAAGCAACTAAGAATGCATTTGGATGTGTTAGGAAGTACGTAGAAAGTGCTTCTAAGCAACTAAGAATGTATTTGGATGTGGTAGGAAGTACGTAGAAAGTGTTCGAAGCAACTTAGAATGTATTTGGATGTGTTAGGAAGTACGTAGAAAGTGCTTCGAAGCAACTTAGAATGTATTTGGATGTGGTAGGAAGTACGTAGAAAGTGCTTCGAAGCAACTAAGAATGTATTTGGATGTGTTAGGAAGTACGTAGAAAGTGCTTCTAAGCAACTAAGAATGTATTTGGATGTGTTAGGAAGTACGTAGAAAGTGCTTCGAAGCAACTTAGAATGTATTTGGATGTGGTAGGAAGTACGTAGAAAGTGCTTCGAAGCAACTTAGAATGTATTTGGATGTGGTAGGAAGTACGTAGAAAGTGCTTCGAAGCAACTTAGAATGTATTTGGATGTGGTAGGAAGTACGTAGAAAGTGCTTCGAAGCAACTTAGAATGTATTTGGATGTGGTAGGAAGTACGTAGAAAGTGCTTCGAAGCACCTTAGAATGTATTTGGATGTGGTAGGAAGTACGTAGAAAGTGCTTCTAAGCAACTAAGAATGTATTTGGATGTGTTAGGAAGTACGTAGAAAGTGCTTCGAAGCAACTTAGAATGTATTTGGATGTGGTAGGAAGTACGTAGAAAGTGCTTCGAAGCAACTTAGAATGTATTTGGATGTGGTAGGAAGTACGTAGAAAGTGCTTCGAAGCAACTTAGAATGTATTTGGATGTGGTAGGAAGTACGTAGAAAGTGCTTCGAAGCAACTTAGAATGTATTTGGATGTGGTAGGAAGTACGTAGAAAGTGCTTCGAAGCAACTTAGAATGTATTTGGATGTGGTAGGAAGTACGTAGAAAGTGCTTCGAAGCAACTAAGAATGTATTTGGATGTGTTAGGAAGTACGTAGAAAGTGCTTCTAAGCAACTAAGAATGTATTTGGATGTGTTAGGAAGTACGTAGAAAGTGCTTCGAAGCACCTTAGAATGTATTTGGATGTGGTAGGAAGTACGTAGAAAGTGCTTCGAAGCACCTTAGAATGTATTTGGATGTGGTAGGAAGTACGTAGAAAGTGCTTCGAAGCACCTTAGAATGTATTTGAATGTGGTAGGAAGTACGTAGAAAGTGCTTCGAAGCACCTTAGAATGTATTTGGATGTGGTAGGAAGTACGTAGAAAGTGCTTCGAAGCACCTTAGAATGTATTTGGATGTGGTAGGAAGTACGTAGAAAGTGCTTCGAAGCACCTTAGAATGTATTTGAATGTGGTAGGAAGTACGTAGAAAGTGCTTCGAAGCACCTTAGAATGTATTTGGATGTGGTAGGAAGTACGTAGAAAGTGCTTCTAAGCAACTAAGAATGTATTTGGATGTGTTAGGAAGTACGTAGAAAGTGCTTCGAAGCAACTTAGAATGTATTTGGATGTGGTAGGAAGTACGTAGAAAGTGCTTCTAAGCAACTTAGAATGTATTTGGATGTGTTAGGAAGTACGTAGAAAGTGCTTCGAAGTACCGTAGAATGTATTTGAATGTGGTAGGAAGTACGTAGAAAGTGCTTCGAAGCACCTTAGAATGTATTTGGATGTGGTAGGAAGTACGTAGAAAGTGCTTCTAAGCAACTAAGAATGTATTTGGATGTGTTAGGAAGTACGTAGAAAGTGCTTCTAAGCAACTAAGAATGTATTTGGATGTGTTAGGAAGTACGTAGAAAGTGCTTCGAAGCACCTTAGAATGTATTTGGATGTGGTAGGAAGTACGTAGAAAGTGCTTCGAAGCAACTTAGAATGTATTTGGATGTGGTAGGAAGTACGTAGAAAGTGCTTCGAAGCAACTTAGAATGTATTTGGATGTGTTAGGAAGTACGTAGAAAGTGTTCGAAGCAACTTAGAATGTATTTGGATGTGGTAGGAAGTACGTAGAAAGTGCTTCGAAGCAACTAAGAATGTATTTGGATGTGTTAGGAAGTACATAGAAAGTGCTTCTAAGCAACTAAGAATGCATTTGGATGTGTTAGGAAGTACGTAGAAAGTGCTTCTAAGCAACTAAGAATGTATTTGGATGTGGTAGGAAGTACGTAGAAAGTGTTCGAAGCAACTTAGAATGTATTTGGATGTGGTAGGAAGTACGTAGAAAGTGCTTCGAAGCAACTTAGAATGTATTTGGATGTGTTAGGAAGTACGTAGAAAGTGCTTCGAAGCACCTTAGAATGTATTTGAATGTGGTAGGAAGTACGTAGAAAGTGCTTCGAAGCACCTTAGAATGTATTTGAATGTGGTAGGAAGTACGTAGAAAGTGCTTCGAAGCACCTTAGAATGTATTTGAATGTGGTAGGAAGTACGTAGAAAGTGCTTCGAAGCAACTTAGAATGTATTTGGATGTGTTAGGAAGTACGTAGAAAGTGCTTCGAAGCACCTTAAAATGTATTTGAATGTGGTAGGAAGTACGTAGAAAGTGCTTCGAAGCACCTTAGAATGTATTTGGATGTGGTAGGAAGTACGTAGAAAGTGCTTCGAAGCAACTAAGAATGTATTTGGATGTGTTAGGAAGTACATAGAAAGTGCTTCTAAGCAACTAAGAATGCATTTGGATGTGTTAGGAAGTACGTAGAAAGTGCTTCTAAGCAACTAAGAATGTATTTGGATGTGGTAGGAAGTACGTAGAAAGTGTTCGAAGCAACTTAGAATGTATTTGGATGTGTTAGGAAGTACGTAGAAAGTGCTTCGAAGCACCTTAGAATGTATTTGAATGTGGTAGGAAGTACGTAGAAAGTGCTTCGAAGCAACTAAGAATGTATTTGGATGTGTTAGGAAGTACGTAGAAAGTGCTTCTAAGCAACTAAGAATGTATTTGGATGTGTTAGGAAGTACGTAGAAAGTGCTTCGAAGCAACTTAGAATGTATTTGGATGTGGTAGGAAGTACGTAGAAAGTGCTTCTAAGCAACTAAGAATGTATTTGGATGTGGTAGGAAGTACGTAGAAAGTGTTCGAAGCAACTTAGAATGTATTTGGATGTGGTAGGAAGTACGTAGAAAGTGCTTCGAAGCAACTTAGAATGTATTTGGATGTGTTAGGAAGTACGTAGAAAGTGCTTCGAAGCACCTTAGAATGTATTTGAATGTGGTAGGAAGTACGTAGAAAGTGCTTCGAAGCACCTTAGAATGTATTTGAATGTGGTAGGAAGTACGTAGAAAGTGCTTCGAAGCACCTTAGAATGTATTTGAATGTGGTAGGAAGTACGTAGAAAGTGCTTCGAAGCAACTTAGAATGTATTTGGATGTGTTAGGAAGTACGTAGAAAGTGCTTCGAAGCACCTTAAAATGTATTTGAATGTGGTAGGAAGTACGTAGAAAGTGCTTCGAAGCACCTTAGAATGTATTTGGATGTGGTAGGAAGTACGTAGAAAGTGCTTCGAAGCAACTAAGAATGTATTTGGATGTGTTAGGAAGTACATAGAAAGTGCTTCTAAGCAACTAAGAATGCATTTGGATGTGTTAGGAAGTACGTAGAAAGTGCTTCGAAGCAACTTAGAATGTATTTGGATGTGGTAGGAAGTACGTAGAAAGTGCTTCGAAGCAACTTAGAATGTATTTGGATGTGTTAGGAAGTACGTAGAAAGTGTTCGAAGCAACTTAGAATGTATTTGGATGTGGTAGGAAGTACGTAGAAAGTGCTTCTAAGCAACTAAGAATGCATTTGGATGTGTTAGGAAGTACGTAGAAAGTGCTTCTAAGCAACTAAGAATGTATTTGGATGTGGTAGGAAGTACGTAGAAAGTGTTCGAAGCAACTTAGAATGTATTTGGATGTGGTAGGAAGTACGTAGAAAGTGCTTCGAAGCAACTTAGAATGTATTTGGATGTGTTAGGAAGTACGTAGAAAGTGCTTCGAAGCACCTTAGAATGTATTTGAATGTGGTAGGAAGTACGTAGAAAGTGCTTCGAAGCACCTTAGAATGTATTTGAATGTGGTAGGAAGTACGTAGAAAGTGCTTCGAAGCACCTTAGAATGTATTTGAATGTGGTAGGAAGTACGTAGAAAGTGCTTCGAAGCAACTTAGAATGTATTTGGATGTGTTAGGAAGTACGTAGAAAGTGCTTCTAAGCAACTAAGAATGTATTTGGATGTGTTAGGAAGTACGTAGAAAGTGCTTCTAAGCAACTAAGAATGTATTTGGATTTGGTAGGAAGTACGTAGAAAGTGCTTCGAAGCAACTTAGAATGTATTTGGATGTGGTAGGAAGTACGTAGAAAGTGCTTCGAAGCAACTTAGAATGTATTTGGATGTGTTAGGAAGTACGTAGAAAGTGCTTCGAAGCACCTTAGAATGTATTTGAATGTGGTAGGAAGTACGTAGAAAGTGCTTCGAAGCACCGTAGAATGTATTTGAATGTGGTAGGAAGTACGTAGAAAGTGCTTCGAAGCAACTTTGAATGTATTTGGATGTGTTAGGAAGTACGTAGAAAGTGCTTCTAAGCATCTTAGAATGTATTTGGATGTGTTAGGAAGTACGTAGAAAGTGCTTCTAAGCAACTAAGAATGTATTTGGATGTGTTGGGAAGTACGTAGAAAGTGCTTCTAAGCAACTAAGAATGTATTTGGATGTGTTAGGAAGTACGTAGAAAGTGCTTCTAAGCAACTAAGAATGTATTTGGATGTGTTAGGAAGTACGTAGAAAGTGCTTCGAAGCAACTTAGAATGTATTTGGATGTGGTAGGAAGTACGTAGAAAGTGCTTCGAAGCACCTTAGAATGTATTTGGATGTGGTAGGAAGTACGTAGAAAGTGCTTCTTAACAACTAAGAATGTATTTGGATGTGTTAGGAAGTACGTAGAAAGTGCTTCTAAGCAACTAAGAATGTATTTGGATGTGTTAGGAAGTACGTAGAAAGTGTTCGAAGCACCTTAGAATGTATTTGAATGTTGTAGGAAGTACGGAGAAAGTGCTTCGAAGCACCTTAGTATGTATTTGAATGTGGTAGGAAGTACGGAGAAAGTGCTTCGAAGCACCTTAGTATGTATTTGAATGTGGTAGGAAGTACGTAGAAAGTGCTTCGAAGCACCTTAGAATGTATTTGGATGTGGTAGGAAGTACGTAAAATGTGCTTCGAAGCACCTTAGAATGTATTTGGATGTGGTAGGAAGTACGTAAAATGTGCTTCGAAGCACCTTAGAATGTATTTGGATGTGGTAGGAAGTACGTAAAATGTGCTTCGAAGCACCTAAGAATGTATTTGAATGTGGTAGGAAGTACGTAGAAAGTGCTTCGAAGCACCTTAGAATGTATTTGAATGTGGTAGGAAGTACGTAGAAAGTGCTTCGAAGCACCTTAGAATGTATTTGGATGTGGTAAGAAGTACGTAGAAAGTGCTTCGAAGCAACTTAGAATGTATTTGGATGTGGGAGGAAGTACGTAGAAAGTGCTTCGAAGCACCTTAGAATGTATTTGGATGTGGTAAGAAATACGTAGAAAGTGCTTCGAAGCAACTTAGAATGTATTTGGATGTGGTAGGAAGTAAGTAAAATGTGCTTCGAAGCAACTTAGAATGTATTTGGATGTGGTAGGAAGTACGTAGAAAGTGCTTCGAAGCAACTTAGAATGTATTTGGATGTGGTAGGAAGTACGTAGAAAGTGCTTCGAAGCAACTTAGAATGTATTTGGATGTGGTAGGAAGTACGTGGAAAGTGCTTCGAAGCAACTTAGAATGTATTTGGATGTGGTAGGAAGTACGTAGAAAGTGCTTCGAAGCAACTTAGAATGTATTTGGATGTGGTAGGAAGTACGTAGAAAGTGCTTCGAAGCAACTTAGAATGTATTTGGATGTGGTAGGAAGTACGTAGAAAGTGCTTAGAAGCAACTTAGAATGTATTTGGATGTGGTAGGAAGTACGTAGAAAGTGCTTCGAAGCAACTTAGAATGTATTTGGATGTGATAGGAAGTACGTAGAAAGTGCTTCGAAGCACCTTAGAATGTATTTGAATGTGGTAGGAAGTACGTAGAAAGTGCTTCTAAGCAACTAAGAATGTATTTGGATGTGTTAGGAAGTACGTAGAAAGTGCTTCGAAGCAACTAAGAATGTATTTGGATGTGGTAGGAAGTACGTAGAAAGTGCTTCGAAGCAACTTAGAATGTATTTGGATGTGGTAGGAAGTACGTAGAAAGTGCTTCGAAGCAACTAAGAATGTATTTGGATGTGGTAGGAAGTACGTAGAAAGTGCTTCGAAGCAACTAAGAATGTATTTGGATGTGGTAGGAAGTACGTAGAAAGTGCTTCGAAGCAACTTAGCATGTATTTGGATGTGGTAGGAAGTACGTAGAAAGTGCTTCGAAGCAACTTAGAATGTATTTGGATGTGGTAGGAAGTACGTAGAAAGTGCTTCGAAGCAACTAAGACTGTATTTGGATGTGGTAGGAAGTACGTAGAAAGTGCTTCGAAGCAACTTAGCATGTATTTGGATGTGGTAGGAAGTACGTAGAAAGTGCTTCGAAGCAACTAAGAATGTATTTGGATGTGGTAGGAAGTACGTAGAAAATGCTTCGAAGCAACTAAGAATGTATTTGGATGTGGTAGGAAGTACGTAGAAAGTGCTTCGAAGCAACTAAGAATGTATTTGGATGTGGTAGGAAGTACGTACAAAGTGCTTCGAAGCACCTTAGAATGTATTTGAATGTGGTAGGAAGTACGTAGAAAGTGCTTCGAAGCACCTTAGAATGTATTTGAATGTGGTAGGAAGTACGTAGAAAGTGCTTCGAAGCACCTTAGAATGTATTTGAATGTGGTAGGAAGTACGTAGAAAGTGCTTCGAAGCACCTTAGAATGTATTTGAATGTGGTAGGAAGTACGTAGAAAGTGTTCGAAGCAACTTAGAATGTATTTGGATGTGGTAGGAAGTACGTAGAAAGTGCTTCGAAGCAACTAAGACTGTATTTGGATGTGGTAGGAAGTACGTAGAAAGTGCTTCGAAGCAACTAAGAATGTATTTGGATGTGGTAGGAAGTACGTAGAAAGTGCTTCGAAGCAACTAAGAATGTATTTGGATGTGGTAGGAAGTACGTAGAAAGTGCTCCGAAGCAACTAAGAATGTATTTGGATGTGGTAGGAAGTACGTAGAAAGTGCTTCGAAGCAACTTAGAATGTATTTGGATGTGGTAGGAAGTACGTAGAAAGTGCTTCGAAGCAACTAAGAATGTATTTGGATGTGGTAGGAAGTACGTAGAAAGTGCTTCGAAGCACCTTAGAATGTATTTGGATGTGGTAGGAAGTACGTAGAAAGTGCTTCGAAGCAACTAAGAATGTATTTGGATGTGGTAGGAAGTACGTAGAAAGTGCTTCGAAGCAACTAAGCATGTATTTGGATGTGGTAGGAAGTACGTAGAAAGTGCTCCGAAGCAACTAAGAATGTATTTGGATGTGGTAGGAAGTACGTAGAAAGTGCTTCGAAGCAACTTAGAATGTATTTGGATGTGGTAGGAAGTACGTAGAAAGTGCTCCGAAGCAACTAAGAATGTATTTGGATGTGGTAGGAAGTACGTAGAAAGTGCTTCGAAGCAACTTAGAATGTATTTGGATGTGGTAGGAAGTACGTAGAAAGTGCTTCGAAGCAACTAAGAATGTATTTGGATGTGGTAGGAAGTACGTAGAAAGTGCTTCGAAGCACCTTAGAATGTATTTGGATGTGGTAGGAAGTACGTAGAAAGTGCTCCGAAGCAACTAAGAATGTATTTGGATGTGGTAGGAAGTACGTAGAAAGTGCTTCGAAGCAACTAAGACTGTATTTGGATGTGGTAGGAAGTACGTAGAAAGTGCTTCGAAGCAACTAAGAATGTATTTGGATGTGGTAGGAAGTACGTAGAAAGTGCTTCGAAGCAACTAAGAATGTATTTGGATGTGGTAGGAAGTACGTAGAAAGTGCTTCGAAGCAACTTAGAATGTATTTGGATGTGGTAGGAAGTACGTAGAAAGTGCTTCGAAGCACCTTAGAATGTATTTGAATGTGGTAGGAAGTACGTAGAAAGTGTTCGAAGCAACTTAGAATGTATTTGGATGTGGTAGGAAGTACGTAGAAAGTGCTTCGAAGCAACTAAGACTGTATTTGGATGTGGTAGGAAGTACGTAGAAAGTGCTTCGAAGCAACTAAGAATGTATTTGGATGTGGTAGGAAGTACGTAGAAAGTGCTTCTAAGCAACTAAGAATGTATTTGGATGTGGTAGGAAGTACGTAGAAAGTGCTTCGAAGCAACTAAGAATGTATTTGGATGTGTTAGGAAGTACGTAGAAAGTGCTTCGAAGCAACTTAGCATGTATTTGGATGTGGTAGGAAGTACGTAGAAAGTGCTTCGAAGCAACTTAGAATGTATTTGGATGTGGTAGGAAGTACGTAGAAAGTGCTTCGAAGCACCTTAGAATGTATTTGAATGTGGTAGGAAGTACGTAGAAAGTGCTTCTAAGCAACTAAGAATGTATTTGGATGTGTTGGGAAGTACGTAGAAAGTGCTTCTAAGCAACTAAGAATGTATTTGGATGTGTTAGGAAGTACGTAGAAAGTGCTTCTAAGCAACTAAGAATGTATTTGGATGTGTTAGGAAGTACGTAGAAAGTGCTTCGAAGCAACTTAGAATGTATTTGGATGTGGTAGGAAGTACGTAGAAAGTGCTTCGAAGCACCTTAGAATGTATTTGGATGTGGTAGGAAGTACGTAGAAAGTGCTTCTTAACAACTAAGAATGTATTTGGATGTGTTAGGAAGTACGTAGAAAGTGCTTCTAAGCAACTAAGAATGTATTTGGATGTTGTAGGAAGTACGGAGAAAGTGCTTCGAAGCACCTTAGTATGTATTTGAATGTGGTAGGAAGTACGGAGAAAGTGCTTCGAAGCACCTTAGTATGTATTTGAATGTGGTAGGAAGTACGTAGAAAGTGCTTCGAAGCACCTTAGTATGTATTTGAATGTTGTAGGAAGTACGGAGAAAGTGCTTCGAAGCACCTTAGTATGTATTTGAATGTGGTAGGAAGTACGGAGAAAGTGCTTCGAAGCACCTTAGTATGTATTTGAATGTGGTAGGAAGTACGTAGAAAGTGCTTCTTAACAACTAAGAATGTATTTGGATGTGTTAGGAAGTACGTAGAAAGTGCTTCTAAGCAACTAAGAATGTATTTGGATGTTGTAGGAAGTACGGAGAAAGTGCTTCGAAGCACCTTAGTATGTATTTGAATGTGGTAGGAAGTACGGAGAAAGTGCTTCGAAGCACCTTAGTATGTATTTGGATGTGTTAGGAAGTACGTAGAAAGTGTTCGAAGCAACTTAGAATGTATTTGAATGTTGTAGGAAGTACGTAGAAAGTGTTCGAAGCAACTTAGAATGTATTTGGATGTGGTAGGAAGTACGTAGAAAGTGCTTCTAAGCAACTAAGAATGTATTTGGATGTGGTAGGAAGTACGTAGAAAGTGCTTCGAAGCAACTAAGACTGTATTTGGATGTGGTAGGAAGTACGTAGAAAGTGCTTCGAAGCAACTAAGAATGTATTTGGATGTGGTAGGAAGTACGTAGAAAGTGCTTCTAAGCAACTAAGAATGTATTTGGATGTGGTAGGAAGTACGTAGAAAGTGCTTCGAAGCAACTAAGAATGTATTTGGATGTGTTAGGAAGTACGTAGAAAGTGCTTCGAAGCACCGTAGAATGTATTTGAATGTGGTAGGAAGTACGTAGAAAGTGCTTCGAAGCAACTTTGAATGTATTTGGATGTGTTAGGAAGTACGTAGAAAGTGCTTCTAAGCATCTTAGAATGTATTTGGATGTGTTAGGAAGTACGTAGAAAGTGCTTCTAAGCAACTAAGAATGTATTTGGATGTGTTGGGAAGTACGTAGAAAGTGCTTCTAAGCAACTAAGAATGTATTTGGATGTGTTAGGAAGTACGTAGAAAGTGCTTCTAAGCAACTAAGAATGTATTTGGATGTGTTAGGAAGTACGTAGAAAGTGCTTCGAAGCAACTTAGAATGTATTTGGATGTGGTAGGAAGTACGTAGAAAGTGCTTCGAAGCACCTTAGAATGTATTTGGATGTGGTAGGAAGTACGTAGAAAGTGCTTCTTAACAACTAAGAATGTATTTGGATGTGTTAGGAAGTACGTAGAAAGTGCTTCTAAGCAACTAAGAATGTATTTGGATGTTGTAGGAAGTACGGAGAAAGTGCTTCGAAGCACCTTAGTATGTATTTGAATGTGGTAGGAAGTACGGAGAAAGTGCTTCGAAGCACCTTAGTATGTATTTGAATGTGGTAGGAAGTACGTAGAAAGTGCTTCGAAGCACCTTAGTATGTATTTGAATGTTGTAGGAAGTACGGAGAAAGTGCTTCGAAGCACCTTAGTATGTATTTGAATGTGGTAGGAAGTACGGAGAAAGTGCTTCGAAGCACCTTAGTATGTATTTGAATGTGGTAGGAAGTACGTAGAAAGTGCTTCTTAACAACTAAGAATGTATTTGGATGTGTTAGGAAGTACGTAGAAAGTGCTTCTAAGCAACTAAGAATGTATTTGGATGTTGTAGGAAGTACGGAGAAAGTGCTTCGAAGCACCTTAGTATGTATTTGAATGTGGTAGGAAGTACGGAGAAAGTGCTTCGAAGCACCTTAGTATGTATTTGGATGTGTTAGGAAGTACGTAGAAAGTGTTCGAAGCAACTTAGAATGTATTTGAATGTTGTAGGAAGTACGGAGAAAGTGCTTCGAAGCACCTTAGTATGTATTTGAATGTGGTAGGAAGTACGGAGAAAGTGCTTCGAAGCACCTTAGTATGTATTTGAATGTGGTAGGAAGTACGTAGAAAGTGCTTCGAAGCACCTTAGAATGTATTTGGATGTGGTAGGAAGTACGTAAAATGTGCTTCGAAGCACCTTAGAATGTATTTGGATGTGGTAGGAAGTACGTAAAATGTGCTTCGAAGCACCTTAGAATGTATTTGGATGTGGTAGGAAGTGCGTAAAATGTGCTTCGAAGCACCTAAGAATGTATTTGAATGTGGTAGGAAGTACGTAGAAAGTGCTTCGAAGCACCTTAGAATGTATTTGAATGTGGTAGGAAGTACGTAGAAAGTGCTTCGAAGCACCTTAGAATGTATTTGGATGTGGTAAGAAGTACGTAGAAAGTGCTTCGAAGCAACTTAGAATGTATTTGGATGTGGGAGGAAGTACGTAGAAAGTGCTTCGAAGCACCTTAGAATGTATTTGGATGTGGTAAGAAATACGTAGAAAGTGCTTCGAAGCAACTTAGAATGTATTTGGATGTGGTAGGAAGTAAGTAAAATGTGCTTCGAAGCAACTTAGAATGTATTTGGATGTGGTAGGAAGTACGTAGAAAGTGCTTCGAAGCAACTTAGAATGTATTTGGATGTGGTAGGAAGTACGTAGAAAGTGCTTCGAAGCAACTTAGAATGTATTTGGATGTGGTAGGAAGTACGTGGAAAGTGCTTCGAAGCAACTTAGAATGTATTTGGATGTGGTAGGAAGTACGTAGAAAGTGCTTCGAAGCAACTTAGAATGTATTTGGATGTGGTAGGAAGTACGTAGAAAGTGCTTCGAAGCAACTTAGAATGTATTTTGATGTGGTAGGAAGTACGTAGAAAGTGCTTAGAAGCAACTTAGAATGTATTTGGATGTGGTAGGAAGTACGTAGAAAGTGCTTCGAAGCAACTTAGAATGTATTTGGATGTGGTAGGAAGTACGTACAAAGTGCTTCGAAGCACCTTAGAATGTATTTGGATGTGATAGGAAGTACGTAGAAAGTGCTTCGAAGCACCTTAGAATGTATTTGAATGTGGTAGGAAGTACGTAGAAAGTGCTTCTAAGCAACTAAGAATGTATTTGGATGTGTTAGGAAGTACGTAGAAAGTGCTTCGAAGCAACTAAGAATGTATTTGGATGTGGTAGGAAGTACGTAGAAAGTGCTTCGAAGCAACTTAGAATGTATTTGGATGTGGTAGGAAGTACGTAGAAAGTGCTTCGAAGCAACTAAGAATGTATTTGGATGTGGTAGGAAGTACGTAGAAAGTGCTTAGAAGCAACTTAGAATGTATTTGGATGTGGTAGGAAGTACGTAGAAAGTGCTTCGAAGCAACTTAGCATGTATTTGGATGTGGTAGGAAGTACGTAGAAAGTGCTTCGAAGCAACTTAGAATGTATTTGGATGTGGTAGGAAGTACGTAAAAAGTGCTTAGAAGCAACTTAGAATGTATTTGGATGTGATAGGAAGTACGTAGAAAGTGCTTCGAAGCACCTTAGAATGTATTTGAATGTGGTAGGAAGTACGTAGAAAGTGCTTCTAAGCAACTAAGAATGTATTTGGATGTGTTAGGAAGTACGTAGAAAGTGCTTCGAAGCAACTAAGAATGTATTTGGATGTGGTAGGAAGTACGTAGAAAGTGCTTCGAAGCAACTTAGCATGTATTTGGATGTGGTAGGAAGTACGTAGAAAGTGCTTCGAAGCAACTTAGAATGTATTTGGATGTGGTAGGAAGTACGTAGAAAGTGCTTCGAAGCAACTAAGACTGTATTTGGATGTGGTAGGAAGTACGTAGAAAGTGCTTCGAAGCACCTTAGAATGTATTTGAATGTGGTAGGAAGTACGTAGAAAGTGCTTCGAAGCAACTAAGAATGTATTTGGATGTGGTAGGAAGTACGTAGAAAATGCTTCGAAGCAACTAAGACTGTATTTGAATGTGGTAGGAAGTACGTAGAAAGTGCTTCTAAGCAACTAAGAATGTATTTGGATGTGTTAGGAAGTACGTAGAAAGTGCTCCGAAGCAACTAAGAATGTATTTGGATGTGGTAGGAAGTACGTAGAAAGTGCTTCGAAGCAACTTAGAATGTATTTGGATGTGGTAGGAAGTACGTAGAAAGTGCTTCGAAGCAACTAAGACTGTATTTGGATGTGGTAGGAAGTACGTAGAAAGTGCTTCGAAGCAACTTAGAATGTATTTGAATGTGGTAGGAAGTACGTAGAAAGTGCTTCTAAGCAACTAAGAATGTATTTGGATGTGTTAGGAAGTACGTAGAAAGTGCTTCGAAGCAACTAAGAATGTATTTGGATGTGGTAGGAAGTACGTAGAAAGTGCTTCGAAGCAACTTAGCATGTATTTGGATGTGGTAGGAAGTACGTAGAAAGTGCTTCGAAGCAACTTAGAATGTATTTGGATGTGGTAGGAAGTACGTAGAAAGTGCTTCGAAGCAACTAAGACTGTATTTGGATGTGGTAGGAAGTACGTAGAAAGTGCTTCGAAGCACCTTAGAATGTATTTGGATGTGGTAGGAAGTACGTAGAAAATGCTTCGAAGCAACTAAGAATGTATTTGGATGTGGTAGGAAGTACGTAGAAAATGCTTCGAAGCAACTAAGACTGTATTTGAATGTGGTAGGAAGTACGTAGAAAGTGCTTCTAAGCAACTAAGAATGTATTTGGATGTGTTAGGAAGTACGTAGAAAGTGCTCCGAAGCAACTAAGAATGTATTTGGATGTGGTAGGAAGTACGTAGAAAGTGCTTCGAAGCAACTTAGAATGTATTTGGATGTGGTAGGAAGTACGTAGAAAGTGCTTCGAAGCAACTAAGACTGTATTTGGATGTGGTAGGAAGTACGTAGAAAGTGCTTCGAAGCAACTTAGAATGTATTTGGATGTGGTAGGAAGTACGTAGAAAGTGCTTCGAAGCACCTTAGAATGTATTTGGATGTGGTAGGAAGTACGTAGAAAGTGCTCCGAAGCAACTTAGAATGTATTTGGATGTGGTAGGAAGTACGTAGAAAGTGCTTCGAAGCACCTTAGAATGTATTTGAATGTGGTAGGAAGTACGTAGAAAGTGCTTCTAAGCAACTAAGAATGTATTTGGATGTGGTAGGAAGTACGTAGAAAGTGCTTCGAAGCAACTTAGAATGTATTTGGATGTGGTAGGAAGTACGTAGAAAGTGCTTCGAAGCAACTAAGAATGTATTTGGATGTGGTAGGAAGTACGTAGAAAGTGCTTCGAAGCAACTAAGAATGTATTTGGATGTGGTAGGAAGTACGTAGAAAGTGCTTCGAAGCAACTTAGCATGTATTTGGATGTGGTAGGAAGTACGTAGAAAGTGCTTCGAAGCAACTTAGAATGTATTTGGATGTGGTAGGAAGTACGTAAAAAGTGCTTAGAAGCAACTTAGAATGTATTTGGATGTGGTAGGAAGTACGTAGAAAGTGCTTCGAAGCAACTTAGAATGTATTTGGATGTGGTAGGAAGTACGTAGAAAGTGCTTCGAAGCAACTAAGACTGTATTTGGATGTGGTAGGAAGTACGTAGAAAGTGCTTCGAAGCAACTTAGAATGTATTTGGATGTGGTAGGAAGTACGTAGAAAGTGCTTCGAAGCAACTAAGAATGTATTTGGATGTGGTAGGAAGTACGTACAAAGTGCTTCGAAGCACCTTAGAATGTATTTGAATGTGGTAGGAAGTACGTAGAAAGTGCTTCGAAGCACCTTAGAATGTATTTGAATGTGGTAGGAAGTACGTAGAAAGTGTTCGAAGCAACTTAGAATGTATTTGGATGTGGTAGGAAGTACGTAGAAAGTGCTTCGAAGCAACTAAGACTGTATTTGGATGTGGTAGGAAGTACGTAGAAAGTGCTTCGAAGCAACTTAGCATGTATTTGGATGTGGTAGGAAGTACGTAGAAAGTGCTCCGAAGCAACTAAGAATGTATTTGGATGTGGTAGGAAGTACGTAGAAAGTGCTTCGAAGCAACTTAGAATGTATTTGGATGTGGTAGGAAGTACGTAGAAAGTGCTTCGAAGCAACTTAGAATGTATTTGGATGTGGTAGGAAGTACGTAGAAAGTGCTTCGAAGCAACTTAGAATGTATTTGGATGTGGTAGGAAGTACGTAGAAAGTGCTTAGAAGCAACTTAGAATGTATTTGGATGTGGTAGGAAGTACGTAGAAAGTGCTTCGAAGCAACTTAGAATGTATTTGGATGTGGTAGGAAGTACGTACAAAGTGCTTCGAAGCACCTTAGAATGTATTTGGATGTGATAGGAAGTACGTAGAAAGTGCTTCGAAGCACCTTAGAATGTATTTGAATGTGGTAGGAAGTACGTAGAAAGTGCTTCTAAGCAACTAAGAATGTATTTGGATGTGTTAGGAAGTACGTAGAAAGTGCTTCGAAGCAACTAAGAATGTATTTGGATGTGGTAGGAAGTACGTAGAAAGTGCTTCGAAGCAACTTAGAATGTATTTGGATGTGGTAGGAAGTACGTAGAAAGTGCTTCGAAGCAACTAAGAATGTATTTGGATGTGGTAGGAAGTACGTAGAAAGTGCTTCGAAGCAACTAAGAATGTATTTGGATGTGGTAGGAAGTACGTAGAAAGTGCTTCGAAGCAACTTAGCATGTATTTGGATGTGGTAGGAAGTACGTAGAAAGTGCTTCGAAGCAACTTAGAATGTATTTGGATGTGGTAGGAAGTACGTAGAAAGTGCTTCGAAGCAACTAAGAATGTATTTGGATGTGGTAGGAAGTACGTAGAAAATGCTTCGAAGCAACTAAGAATGTATTTGGATGTGGTAGGAAGTACGTAGAAAGTGCTTCGAAGCAACTAAGAATGTATTTGGATGTGGTAGGAAGTACGTACAAAGTGCTTCGAAGCACCTTAGAATGTATTTGAATGTGGTAGGAAGTACGTAGAAAGTGCTTCGAAGCACCTTAGAATGTATTTGAATGTGGTAGGAAGTACGTAGAAAGTGCTTCGAAGCACCTTAGAATGTATTTGAATGTGGTAGGAAGTACGTAGAAAGTGCTTCGAAGCACCTTAGAATGTATTTGAATGTGGTAGGAAGTACGTAGAAAGTGTTCGAAGCAACTTAGAATGTATTTGGATGTGGTAGGAAGTACGTAGAAAGTGCTTCGAAGCAACTAAGACTGTATTTGGATGTGGTAGGAAGTACGTAGAAAGTGCTTCGAAGCAACTTAGCATGTATTTGGATGTGGTAGGAAGTACGTAGAAAGTGCTCCGAAGCAACTAAGAATGTATTTGGATGTGGTAGGAAGTACGTAGAAAGTGCTTCGAAGCAACTTAGAATGTATTTGGATGTGGTAGGAAGTACGTAGAAAGTGCTTCGAAGCAACTAAGAATGTATTTGGATGTGGTAGGAAGTACGTAGAAAGTGCTTCGAAGCACCTTAGAATGTATTTGGATGTGGTAGGAAGTACGTAGAAAGTGCTTCGAAGCAACTAAGAATGTATTTGGATGTGGTAGGAAGTACGTAGAAAGTGCTTCGAAGCAACTAAGAATGTATTTGGATGTGGTAGGAAGTACGTAGAAAGTGCTTCGAAGCAACTTAGCATGTATTTGGATGTGGTAGGAAGTACGTAGAAAGTGCTTCGAAGCAACTTAGAATGTATTTGGATGTGGTAGGAAGTACGTAGAAAGTGCTTCGAAGCAACTAAGACTGTATTTGGATGTGGTAGGAAGTACGTAGAAAGTGCTTCGAAGCACCTTAGAATGTATTTGAATGTGGTAGGAAGTACGTAGAAAGTGCTTCGAAGCAACTAAGAATGTATTTGGATGTGGTAGGAAGTACGTAGAAAGTGCTTCGAAGCACCTTAGAATGTATTTGGATGTGGTAGGAAGTACGTAGAAAATGCTTCGAAGCAACTAAGAATGTATTTGGATGTGGTAGGAAGTACGTAGAAAATGCTTCGAAGCAACTAAGACTGTATTTGAATGTGGTAGGAAGTACGTAGAAAGTGCTTCTAAGCAACTAAGAATGTATTTGGATGTGTTAGGAAGTACGTAGAAAGTGCTCCGAAGCAACTAAGAATGTATTTGGATGTGGTAGGAAGTACGTAGAAAGTGCTTCGAAGCAACTTAGAATGTATTTGGATGTGGTAGGAAGTACGTAGAAAGTGCTTCGAAGCAACTAAGACTGTATTTGGATGTGGTAGGAAGTACGTAGAAAGTGCTTCGAAGCAACTTAGAATGTATTTGGATGTGGTAGGAAGTACGTAGAAAGTGCTTCGAAGCACCTTAGAATGTATTTGGATGTGGTAGGAAGTACGTAGAAAGTGCTCCGAAGCAACTTAGAATGTATTTGGATGTGGTAGGAAGTACGTAGAAAGTGCTTCGAAGCACCTTAGAATGTATTTGGATGTGGTAGGAAGTACGTAGAAAATGCTTCGAAGCCACTAAGAATGTATTTGGATGTGGTAGGAAGTACGTAGAAAATGCTTCGAAGCAACTAAGAATGTATTTGGATGTGGTAGGAAGTACGTAGAAAGTGCTTCGAAGCAACTAAGAATGTATTTGGATGTGGTAGGAAGTACGTACAAAGTGCTTCGAAGCACCTTAGAATGTATTTGAATGTGGTAGGAAGTACGTAGAAAGTGCTTCGAAGCACCTTAGAATGTATTTGAATGTGGTAGGAAGTACGTAGAAAGTGCTTCGAAGCACCTTAGAATGTATTTGAATGTGGTAGGAAGTACGTAGAAAGTGCTTCGAAGCACCTTAGAATGTATTTGAATGTGGTAGGAAGTACGTAGAAAGTGTTCGAAGCAACTTAGAATGTATTTGGATGTGGTAGGAAGTACGTAGAAAGTGCTTCGAAGCAACTAAGACTGTATTTGGATGTGGTAGGAAGTACGTAGAAAGTGCTTCGAAGCAACTTAGCATGTATTTGGATGTGGTAGGAAGTACGTAGAAAGTGCTCCGAAGCAACTAAGAATGTATTTGGATGTGGTAGGAAGTACGTAGAAAGTGCTTCGAAGCAACTTAGAATGTATTTGGATGTGGTAGGAAGTACGTAGAAAGTGCTTCGAAGCAACTAAGAATGTATTTGGATGTGGTAGGAAGTACGTAGAAAGTGCTTCGAAGCACCTTAGAATGTATTTGGATGTGGTAGGAAGTACGTAGAAAATGCTTCGAAGCCACTAAGAATGTATTTGGATGTGTTAGGAAGTACGTAGAAAGTGCTTCGAAGCAACTAAGAATGTATTTGGATGTGGTAGGAAGTACGTAGAAAGTGCTTCGAAGCAACTTAGCATGTATTTGGATGTGGTAGGAAGTACGTAGAAAGTGCTCCGAAGCAACTAAGAATGTATTTGGATGTGGTAGGAAGTACGTAGAAAGTGCTTCGAAGCAACTTAGAATGTATTTGGATGTGGTAGGAAGTACGTAGAAAGTGCTTCGAAGCAACTAAGAATGTATTTGGATGTGGTAGGAAGTACGTAGAAAGTGCTTCGAAGCAACTAAGAATGTATTTGGATGTGGTAGGAAGTACGTAGAAAGTGCTTCGAAGCACCTTAGAATGTATTTGGATGTGGTAGGAAGTACGTAGAAAGTGCTTCGAAGCAACTAAGACTGTATTTGGATGTGGTAGGAAGTACGTAGAAAGTGCTTCGAAGCAACTTAGAATGTATTTGGATGTGGTAGGAAGTACGTAGAAAGTGCTTCGAAGCAACTTAGAATGTATTTGGATGTGGTAGGAAGTACGTAGAAAATGCTTCGAAGCAACTAAGAATGTATTTGGATGTGGTAGGAAGTACGTAGAAAGTGCTTCGAAGCAACTTAGAATGTATTTGGATGTGGTAGGAAGTACGTAGAAAGTGCTTCGAAGCACCTTAGAATGTATTTGGATGTGGTAGGAAGTACGTAGAAAATGCTTCGAAGCCACTAAGAATGTATTTGGATGTGGTAGGAAGTACGTAGAAAATGCTTCGAAGCAACTAAGAATGTATTTGGATGTGGTAGGAAGTACGTAGAAAGTGCTTCGAAGCAACTTAGAATGTATTTGGATGTGGTAGGAAGTACGTAGAAAATGCTTCGAAGCAACTAAGAATGTATTTGGATGTGGTAGGAAGTACGTAGAAAATGCTTCGAAGCAACTAAGACTGTATTTGAATGTGGTAGGAAGTACGTAGAAAGTGCTTCTAAGCAACTAAGAATGTATTTGGATGTGTTAGGAAGTACGTAGAAAGTGCTTCGAAGCAACTAAGAATGTATTTGGATGTGGTAGGAAGTACGTAGAAAGTGCTTCGAAGCAACTTAGAATGTATTTGGATGTGGTAGGAAGTACGTAGAAAGTGCTTCGAAGCAACTTAAAATGTATTTGGATGTGGTAGGAAGTACGTAGAAAGTGCTTCGAAGCAACTTAGAATGTATTTGGATGTGGTAGGAAGTACGTAGAAAGTGCTTCGAAGCAACTTAGCATGTATTTGGATGTGGTAGGAAGTACGTAGAAAGTGCTTCGAAGCAACTTAGAATGTATTTGGATGTGGTAGGAAGTACGTAGAAAGTGCTTCGAAGCAACTTAGAATGTATTTGGATGTGGTAGGAAGTACGTAGAAAATGCTTCGAAGCAACTAAGAATGTATTTGGATGTGGTAGGAAGTACGTAGAAAATGCTTCGAAGCAACTAAGACTGTATTTGAATGTGGTAGGAAGTACGTAGAAAGTGCTTCTAAGCAACTAAGAATGTATTTGGATGTGGTAGGAAGTACGTAGAAAGTGCTTCTAAGCAACTAAGAATGTATTTGGATGTGTTAGGAAGTACGTAGAAAGTGCTTCGAAGCAACTAAGAATGTATTTGGATGTGGTAGGAAGTACGTAGAAAGTGCTTCGAAGCAACTTAGAATGTATTTGGATGTGGTAGGAAGTACGTAGAAAGTGCTTCGAAGCAACTAAGAATGTATTTGGATGTGGTAGGAAGTACGTAGAAAGTGCTTCGAAGCAACTTAGCATGTATTTGGATGTGGTAGGAAGTACGTAGAAAGTGCTTCGAAGCAACTTAGAATGTATTTGGATGTGGTAGGAAGTACGTAGAAAGTGCTTCGAAGCAACTAAGACTGTATTTGGATGTGGTAGGAAGTACGTAGAAAGTGCTTCGAAGCAACTTAGCATGTATTTGGATGTGGTAGGAAGTACGTAGAAAGTGCTTCGAAGCAACTAAGAATGTATTTGGATGTGGTAGGAAGTACGTAGAAAATGCTTCGAAGCAACTAAGAATGTATTTGGATGTGGTAGGAAGTACGTAGAAAGTGCTTCGAAGCAACTAAGAATGTATTTGGATGTGGTAGGAAGTACGTAGAAAGTGCTTCGAAGCAACATAGAATGTATTTGGATGTGGTAGGAATAACGTAGAAAGTGCTTCGAAGCACCTTAGAATGTATTTGAATGTGGTAGGAAGTACGTAGAAAGTGCTTCGAAGCACCTTAGAATGTATTTGAATGTGGTAGGAAGTACGTAGAAAGTGCTTCGAAGCACCTTAGAATGTATTTGAATGTGGTAGGAAGTACGTAGAAAGTGCTTCGAAGCAACTAAGAATGTATTTGGATGTGGTAGGAAGTACGTAGAAAGTGCTTCGAAGCACCTAAGAATGTATTTGGATGTGGTAGGAAGTACGTAGAAAGTGCTTCGAAGCAACTAAGACTGTATTTGGATGTGGTAGGAAGTACGTAGAAAGTGCTTCGAAGCAACTTAGCATGTATTTGGATGTGGTAGGAAGTACGTAGAAAGTGCTCCGAAGCAACTAAGAATGTATTTGGATGTGGTAGGAAGTACGTAGAAAGTGCTTCGAAGCAACTTAGAATGTATTTGGATGTGGTAGGAAGTACGTAGAAAGTGCTTCGAAGCAACTAAGAATGTATTTGGATGTGGTAGGAAGTACGTAGAAGGTGCTTCGAAGCACCTTAGAATGTATTTGGATGTGGTAGGAAGTACGTAGAAAGTGCTTCGAAGCAACTAAGAATGTATTTGGATGTGGTAGGAAGTACGTAGAAAGTGCTTCGAAGCAACTAAGAATGTATTTGGATGTGGTAGGAAGTACGTAGAAAGTGCTTCGAAGCAACTTAGCATGTATTTGGATGTGGTAGGAAGTACGTAGAAAGTGCTTCGAAGCAACTTAGAATGTATTTGGATGTGGTAGGAAGTACGTAGAAAGTGCTTCGAAGCAACTAAGACTGTATTTGGATGTGGTAGGAAGTACGTAGAAAGTGCTTCGAAGCAACTTAGCATGTATTTGGATGTGGTAGGAAGTACGTAGAAAGTGCTCCGAAGCAACTAAGAATGTATTTGGATGTGGTAGGAAGTACGTAGAAAGTGCTTCGAAGCAACTTAGAATGTATTTGGATGTGGTAGGAAGTACGTAGAAAGTGCTTCGAAGCAACTAAGAATGTATTTGGATGTGGTAGGAAGTACGTAGAAAGTGCTTCGAAGCAACTAAGAATGTATTTGGATGTGGTAGGAAGTACGTAGAAAGTGCTTCGAAGCACCTTAGAATGTATTTGGATGTGGTAGGAAGTACGTAGAAAGTGCTTCGAAGCAACTAAGACTGTATTTGGATGTGGTAGGAAGTACGTAGAAAGTGCTTCGAAGCAACTTAGCATGTATTTGGATGTGGTAGGAAGTACGTAGAAAGTGCTCCGAAGCAACTAAGAATGTATTTGGATGTGGTAGGAAGTACGTAGAAAGTGCTTCGAAGCAACTTAGAATGTATTTGGATGTGGTAGGAAGTACGTAGAAAGTGCTTCGAAGCAACTTAGAATGTATTTGGATGTGGTAGGAAGTACGTAAAAAGTGCTTCGAAGCAACTTAGAATGTATTTGGATGTGGTAGGAAGTACGTAGAAAGTGCTTCGAAGCAACTAAGAATGTATTTGGATGTGGTAGGAAGTACGTAGAAAGTGCTTCGAAGCAACTAAGAATGTATTTGGATGTGGTAGGAAGTACGTAGAAAGTGCTTCGAAGCAACTAAGAATGTATTTGGATGTGGTAGGAAGTACGTAGAAAGTGCTTCGAAGCAACTTAGAATGTATTTGGATGTGGTAGGAAGTACGTAGAAAGTGCTTCGAAGCAACTAAGAATGTATTTGGATGTGGTAGGAAGTACGTAGAAAATGCTTCGAAGCAACTAAGAATGTATTTGGATGTGGTAGGAAGTACGTAGAAAGTGCTTCGAAGCAACTTAGCATGTATTTGGATGTGGAAGGAAGTACGTAGAAAGTGCTTCGAAGCAACTAAGAATGTATTTGGATGTGGTAGGAAGTACGTAGAAAATGCTTCGAAGCAACTAAGAATGTATTTGGATGTGGTAGGAAGTACGTAGAAAGTGCTTCGAAGCAACTAAGAATGTATTTGGATGTGGTAGGAAGTACGTAGAAAGTGCTTCGAAGCAACATAGAATGTATTTGGATGTGGTAGGAAGTACGTAGAAAGTGCTTCGAAGCAACTTAGCATGTATTTGGATGTGGAAGGAAGTACGTAGAAAGTGCTTCGAAGCAACTAAGAATGTATTTGGATGTGGTAGGAAGTACGTAGAAAGTGCTTCGAAGCAACTAAGAATGTATTTGGATGTGGTAGGAAGTACGTAGAAAGTGCTTCGAAGCAACTAAGAATGTATTTGGATGTGGTAGGAAGTACGTACAAAGTGCTTCGAAGCAACTTAGAATGTATTTGGATGTGGTAGGAAGTACGTAAAAAGTGCTTCGAAGCAACTAAGACTGTATTTGGATGTGGTAGGAAGTACGTAGAAAGTGCTTCGAAGCAACTTAGAATGTGTTTGGATGTGGTAGGAAGTACGTAGAAAGTGCTTCGAAGCAACTTAGAATGTATTTGGATGTGGTAGGAAGTACGTAGAAAGCGCTTCGAAGCACCTTAGAATGTATTTGGATGTGGTAGGAAGTACGTAAAAAGTGCTTCGAAGCAACTAAGACTGTATTTGGATGTGGTAGGAAGTACGTAGAAAGTGCTTCGAAGCAACTAAGAATGTATTTGGATGTGGTAGGAAGTACGTAGAAAGTGCTTCGAAGCAACTAAGAATGTATTTGGATGTGGTAGGAAGTACGTAGAAAGTGCTTCGAAGCAACTTAGAATGTATTTGGATGTGGTAGGAAGTACGTAGAAAGTGCTTCGAAGCAACTAAGAATGTATTTGGATGTGGTAGGAAGTACGTAGAAAGTGCTTCGAAGCAACTAAGAATGTATTTGGATGTGGTAGGAAGTACGTAGAAAGTGCTTCGAAGCAACATAGAATGTATTTGGATGTGGTAGGAAGTACGTAGAAAGTGCTTCGAAGCAACTTAGAATGTATTTGGATGTGGTAGGAAGTACGTAGAAAGTGCTTCGAAGCAACATAGAATGTATTTGAATGTTTTAGGAAGTACGTAGAAAGTGCTTCGAAGCAACTTAGAATGTATTTGGATGTGGTAGGAAGTACGTAGAAAGTGCTTCGAAGCAACTTAGAATGTATTTGGATGTGGTAGGAAGTACGTAGAAAGTGCTTCGAAGCAACTAAGAATGTATTTGGATGTGGTAGGAAGTACGTAGAAAGTGCTTCGAAGCAACTAAGAATGTATTTGGATGTGGTAGGAAGTACGTACAAAGTGCTTCGAAGCAACTTAGAATGTATTTGGATGTGGTAGGAAGTACGTAAAAAGTGCTTCGAAGCAACTAAGACTGTATTTGGATGTGGTAGGAAGTACGTAGAAAGTGCTTCGAAGCAACTTAGAATGTGTTTGGATGTGGTAGGAAGTACGTAGAAAGTGCTTCGAAGCAACTTAGAATGTATTTGAATGTGGTAGGAAGTACGTAGAAAGTGCTTCGAAGCAACATAGAATGTATTTGGATGTGGTAGGAAGTACGTAGAAAGTGCTTCGAAGCAACTTAGCATGTATTTGGATGTGGAAGGAAGTACGTAGAAAGTGCTTCGAAGCAACTAAGAATGTATTTGGATGTGGTAGGAAGTACGTAGAAAGTGCTTCGAAGCAACTAAGAATGTATTTGGATGTGGTAGGAAGTACGTACAAAGTGCTTCGAAGCAACTTAGAATGTATTTGGATGTGGTAGGAAGTACGTAAAAAGTGCTTCGAAGCAACTAAGAATGTATTTGGATGTGGTAGGAAGTACGTAGAAAATGCTTCGAAGCAACTAAGAATGTATTTGGATGTGGTAGGAAGTACGTAGAAAGTGCTTCGAAGCAACTAAGAATGTATTTGGATGTGGTAGGAAGTACGTAGAAAGTGCTTCGAAGCAACATAGAATGTATTTGGATGTGGTAGGAAGTACGTAGAAAGTGCTTCGAAGCAACTTAGCATGTATTTGGATGTGGAAGGAAGTACGTAGAAAGTGCTTCGAAGCAACTAAGAATGTATTTGGATGTGGTAGGAAGTACGTAGAAAGTGCTTCGAAGCAACTAAGAATGTATTTGGATGTGGTAGGAAGTACGTAGAAAGTGCTTCGAAGCAACTAAGAATGTATTTGGATGTGGTAGGAAGTACGTACAAAGTGCTTCGAAGCAACTTAGAATGTATTTGGATGTGGTAGGAAGTACGTAAAAAGTGCTTCGAAGCAACTAAGACTGTATTTGGATGTGGTAGGAAGTACGTAGAAAGTGCTTCGAAGCAACTTAGAATGTGTTTGGATGTGGTAGGAAGTACGTAGAAAGTGCTTCGAAGCAACTTAGAATGTATTTGGATGTGGTAGGAAGTACGTAGAAAGCGCTTCGAAGCACCTTAGAATGTATTTGGATGTGGTAGGAAGTACGTAAAAAGTGCTTCGAAGCAACTAAGACTGTATTTGGATGTGGTAGGAAGTACGTAGAAAGTGCTTCGAAGCAACTAAGAATGTATTTGGATGTGGTAGGAAGTACGTAGAAAGTGCTTCGAAGCAACTAAAAATGTATTTGGATGTGGTAGGAAGTACGTAGAAAGTGCTTCGAAGCAACTTAGAATGTATTTGGATGTGGTAGGAAGTACGTAGAAAGTGCTTCGAAGCAACTAAGAATGTATTTGGATGTGGTAGGAAGTACGTAGAAAGTGCTTCGAAGCAACTAAGAATGTATTTGGATGTGGTAGGAAGTACGTAGAAAGTGCTTCGAAGCAACATAGAATGTATTTGGATGTGGTAGGAAGTACGTAGAAAGTGCTTCGAAGCAACTTAGAATGTATTTGGATGTGGTAGGAAGTACGTAGAAAGTGCTTCGAAGCAACATAGAATGTATTTGAATGTGTTAGGAAGTACGTAGAAAGTGCTTCGAAGCAACTTAGAATGTATTTGGATGTGGTAGGAAGTACGTAGAAAGTGCTTCGAAGCAACTTAGAATGTATTTGGATGTGGTAGGAAGTACGTAGAAAGTGCTTCGAAGCAACTAAGAATGTATTTGGATGTGGTAGGAAGTACGTAGAAAGTGCTTCGAAGCAACTAAGAATGTATTTGGATGTGGTAGGAAGTACGTACAAAGTGCTTCGAAGCAACTTAGAATGTATTTGGATGTGGTAGGAAGTACGTAAAAAGTGCTTCGAAGCAACTAAGACTGTATTTGGATGTGGTAGGAAGTACGTAGAAAGTGCTTCGAAGCAACTTAGAATGTGTTTGGATGTGGTAGGAAGTACGTAGAAAGTGCTTCGAAGCAACTTAGAATGTATTTGGATGTGGTAGGAAGTACGTAGAAAGCGCTTCGAAGCACCTTAGAATGTATTTGGATGTGGTAGGAAGTACGTAAAAAGTGCTTCGAAGCAACTAAGACTGTATTTGGATGTGGTAGGAAGTACGTACAAAGTGCTTCGAAGCAACTAAGAATGTATTTGGATGTGGTAGGAAGTACGTAGAAAGTGCTTCGAAGCAACTAAGAATGTATTTGGATGTGGTAGGAAGTACGTAGAAAATGCTTCGAAGCAACTAAGAATGTATTTGGATGTGGTAGGAAGTACGTAGAAAGTGCTTCGAAGCAACTAAGAATGTATTTGGATGTGGTAGGAAGTACGTAGAAAGTGCTTCGAAGCAACTAAGAATGTATTTGGATGTGGTAGGAAGTACGTAGAAAGTGCTTCGAAGCAACTAAGAATGTATTTGGATGTGGTAGGAAGTACGTAGAAAGTGCTTCGAAGCAACTAAGAATGTATTTGGATGTGGTAGGAAGTACGTAGAAAGTGCTTCGAAGCAACTAAGAATGTATTTGGATGTGGTAGGAAGTACGTACAAAGTGCTTCGAAGCAACTTAGAATGTATTTGGATGTGGTAGGAAGTACGTAAAAAGTGCTTCGAAGCAACTTAGAATGTATTTGGATGTGGTAGGAAGTACGTAGAAAGTGCTTCGAAGCAACTAAGAATCTATTTGGATGTGGTAGGAAGTACGTAGAAAGTGCTTCGAAGCAACTAAGAATCTATTTGGATGTGGTAGGAAGTACGTAAAAAGTGCTTCGAAGCAACTAAGAATGTATTTGGATGTGGTAGGAAGTACGTAGAAAGTGCTTCGAAGCAACTAAGAATGTATTTGGATGTGGTAGGAAGTACGTAGAAAGTGCTTCGAAGCAACTTAGAATGTATTTGGATGTGGTAGGAAGTACGTAGAAAGTGCTTCGAAGCAACTAAGAATCTATTTGGGTGTGGTAGGAAGTACGTAGAAAGTGCTTCGAAGCAACTTAGCATGTATTTGGATGTGGTAGGAAGTACGTAGAAAGTGCTTCGAAGCAACTAAGAATGTATTTGGATGTGGTAGGAAGTACGTAGAAAGTGCTTCGAAGCAATTGTCGGGGGGTCCGCGACAGCCGAGCGGTAGCGCCGGTTAGAAAATCGGCCCATGAGCGTCGGGGCTCGCCACTTCGACGGCGTGGGTTCGAATCCCAACCGAGACCGGACCCTCCCCTGTACGAGAGGACTGACTATCCACGTACAACAGGGAACCAAGTCTCGTAAGCCCTTAACGGGCAGGCATGACCAAGAGGTCGTTACGCCAAGAAGAAGAAGAAGAAGGAAGTACGTAAAAAGTGCTTCGAAGCAACTAAGAATGTATTTGGATGTGGTAGGAAGTACGTAGAAAGTGCTTCGAAGCAACTAAGACTGTATTTGGATGTGGTAGGAAGTACGTAGAAAGTGCTTCGAAGCAACTTAGAATGTATTTGGATGTGGTAGGAAGTACGTAGAAAGTGCTTCGAAGCAACTAAGAATGTATTTGGATGTGGTAGGAAGTACGTAGAAAGTGCTTCGAAGCAACTAAGAATGTATTTGGATGTGGTAGGAAGTACGTAGAAAGTGCTTCAAAGCAACTTAGAATGTATTTGGATGTGGTAGGAAGTACGTAGAAAGTGCTTCGAAGCAACTAAGAATCTATTTGGATGTGGTAGGAAGTACGTAGAAAGTGCTTCGAAGCAACTAAGAATCTATTTGGATGTGGTAGGAAGTACGTAGAAAGTGCTTCGAAGCAACTTAGCATGTATTCGGATGTGGTAGGAAGTACGTAGAAAGTGCTTCGAAGCAACTAAGAATGTATTTGGATGTGGTAGGAAGTACGTAGAAAGTGCTTCGAAGCAACTAAGAATGTATTTGGATGTGGTAGGAAGTACGTAGAAAGTGCTTCGAAGCAACTAAGAATGTATTTGGATGTGGTAGGAAGTACGTAAAAAGTGCTTCGAAGCAACTTAGAATGTATTTGGATGTGGTAGGAAGTACGTAGAAAGTGCTTCGAAGCAACTTAGAATGTATTTGGATGTGGTAGGAAGTACGTAGAAAGTGCTTCGAAGCAACTAAGAATGTATTTGGATGTGGTAGGAAGTACGTAGAAAGTGCTTCGAAGCAACTAAGAATGTATTTGGATGTGGTAGGAAGTACGTAAAAAGTGCTTCGAAGCAACTTAGAATGTATTTGGATGTGGTAGGAAGTACGTAGAAAGTGCTTCGAAGCAACTAAGAATGTATTTGGATGTGGTAGGAAGTACGTAGAAAGTGCTTCGAAGCAACTAAGAATGTATTTGGATGTGGTAGGAAGTACGTAAAAAGTGCTTCGAAGCAACTTAGAATGTATTTGGATGTGGTAGGAAGTACGTAGAAAGTGCTTCGAAGCAACTAAGAATCTATTTGGATGTGGTAGGAAGTACGTAGAAAGTGCTTCGAAGCAACTTAGCATGTATTCGGATGTGGTAGGAAGTACGTAGAAAGTGCTTCGAAGCAACTAAGAATGTATTTGGATGTGGTAGGAAGTACGTAGAAAGTGCTTCGAAGCAACTAAGAATGTATTTGGATGTGGTAGGAAGTACGTAGAAAGTGCTTCGAAGCAACTAAGAATGTATTTGGATGTGGTAGGAAGTACGTAGAAAGTGCTTCGAAGCAACTAAGAATGTATTTGGATGTGGTAGGAAATACGTAGAAAGTGCTTCGAAGCAACTTAGAATGTATTTGGATGTGGTAGGAAGTACGTTGTCAAATTTTAATTTGATTGAATACCATAGACTGTTTTAGCGTATGCTAAAACTCACGTCTTTCCTCTCCGGTGGTTCGTTTTAGATAGAACGTCCGGTTCAGAAAGAACGTGAGTTCTCTTTATTTTCTCTCCGTTTAATTTACATGTATCGCCCTCTGCCGGCAAACCTGGCGCTGACGTTTGAACCCGTTAAAATGTTTAAATTTTTAACACTCCCCCCAGTGCGGCTACTGTTTTCTTATCGCACTTTCTATAGGTTCAACGTCAATAATTACTAGCTTCACAATTGGCCTTTCCAACTTTGTTCCTCGCGCGGTAACCACTACTGCTCGTCTTGTGACGCCGTCCTTCGATGGAATCAGGCTGTCCACTTTATCTGCTCCTCGGTTGCGTAACGATGGTATGCTACTGCTGCGTAACCGTCTTTCCCGGCATCTACGAAGGACATGTAGCTGAATTTGCATGCCGTCTATGAGAGTTTGACGACGGTAGCGGCGAGCAATCTTTACGCTTTCTCTACACGGGATCCCGCACAGCCATTCCTTCCATCTGCTGTCTTGTTCGTTGGGAATAGATTCGTCCCACCCGGTGTTTTCGCGCCATACCTCCTGCCAGATTACTTTTAAGAACATCCGGAAGCAAGCGATCAACCCAAGTGGATCATAAGTACTCATGAGGATTCTCAGAAGTTGTCGCTTGGTAGGTACGTGTTGTCCGTCGAGCAGTTCGCGATCACGGTTGGGCGCCTGTCGGAAACTGAAGGTATCGAGCTGTCTAACCCACCACATTCCTAGCGCCTTTTGCATGCTATTCGGTGGATCAGAGTTCATTTCTATCTGTTGCTCTATGTTGCCTTCAAAGCTTTCGACAATCTTGGACGAATTTGATAACCAGTTGTGGAGCTCGAACCCTCTTTGTTGATGGATATGTTGTACTTCGTTCGCTAGTTTAATGGCATCTTCTCGTTCAGTACTTGCCAAAGGGTCGTCGACGTAATGTTGCTCTTTAATGCATAATACAGCCTGTGGGTATTGTTCGGCAAGTATGTCGGCGTTGACGTTTTTTATGTATTGGGCGCAGCTTGGCGAACACGTAGCGCCGAAGGTCATCCTTGTCATAACAAATTCATCAACTTCACGGTCGCGGTCGCACCAGCGCCACAGGAAGCGTTGACTGTGTTCGTCTTCCTTCCTAATCACCACCTGATGGTACATTTCTCGTATATCAGCGACTATAGCGAATCGATATTCGCGAAATTTGTAGAGTACGGTGAGCAACGGTGTTAGGAGGTCTGGGCCAGTCAACAAGTTACTGTTCAACGATACGCCTCTTACAGTTGCTGCTGCATCCCACACGAGGCGCACCTTGATAGATTTGTTTGGGTTCACGACCGGAAATATCGGCAGGTACCATTTTCTACGGAAATTGTGAGTCGCCATTAGTTCTTCTCGAGACAGTTTTCGTACATACCCTTTCTGGATGTGTTCCTCGATTTTTTTGTTGACGGATCGCGCCAGTCCTTTTTCCTGTCGCATACATCGTTCCAGACTCTCCATTCTTCCCATAGCCATTTTTCGATTGTCTGGTAACTGCACGCCATCCGATCGCCATAACAGTCCGGTTTCGTAGCGGTTGTCCGACAAGCGAGTCGTAATATTCAGCAACTGAAGGGCACGTTCGTCGTCCTTGGAGAGTGTCATCGCAGGCTGGCTAAAATTGTCGTTTTCAGTAAGAGAGTACTTACGCAACGCTTCTTCCAGCTGATTGTCGGCGATCTTCCAGGTACAAGTGTGAGCGTTCAACGACTGGGTCCTTATCCGAGATTGTGCCTCATGCAGCCCACAGACCAGCCATCCAAGTCGGGTTTTGGTAGCCACTGGTTGTCCCGGGCTTCCTTCGACTACTCGTAACGGGCAGGTCAGGTTGTAATTGTCCATACCGATGAGTACACGCGGCTTGGCATTGGAGTAACTCCGGATGTCAAGATCCCGAAGGTGGGCGTACGTTTTAGCAAACTCCTGGGCTGGAAAGGTTTGTGCCGAAAGTGCCAGGTCAGCTACTGTGTGCACCTTGGGCATAACGTAGCTCTTGCCGTTATCGCCAATGGCAGAGATCTTTAACGATACCGTGCAGGAGTGGGGCTCGTCCCGGGTTTGTTCACCGGTCCAGCTCAGGCATATAGGATCTTCGTAGCCTTCCAGGTTTAGCTCCTGCAGAAACGTGTGGTCCATGAGGGTTACCGATGAACCTTCGTCGAAGAGGGCGTACGACTCAATGGTTTTTCCGTTACCGTGCAGTTTTATTGGCATGTAGCGTAGGATGGCCTTTGACGTCGGCGTGGTATGTGCTGACACTGTGGCTTCGGTTCGGGGTTTCGCGGTATCATCGCAATGCAGTAACCGATGATGGTACGCGCGGCACCCGTTTTCGCCACACTTCTTCGTAATGTGGCATCTTCCACCGTGTTTCCACAGGCACAGTTTGCACATGTGTTTTCCGCGGACGAAGGTCCAGCGCCTATCCACCGTCAACGCGAGCAGTTTTTTGCATTCTGCGCCCGCTGGACATTCTGGCTCCTCACAAACTATGCAGAAACTATGTGACGTATGATCCGAATCTACGAAATGCGTGTTTACTGGTCGTGGCCTGGCTGATGGTTGATTTATGAACTGTGTCGGAGGTGTCACGCTCACGGCAGCTTGTGTTATAGTTTTCATCCATGCACCGAATTGGTCGAGGGTTACGGACCCCACCAGTGTACACCGGTACATACCCCACATCAGACGCAGGTTTGGAGGCAGACGTTCTACGAGTTCCGGCAGTAACGTGGCACGATACATTTGCTCCTGCAAGCCACTGGACTTTATGGTAGCACACAGCTCCTCAACCACGATGCCGTAATCCACGATCGATTGCATTCGTTCCATTTTCGGTACCGGAGTTAGGCGAATTTGCTGGAGAATATTTTCGATGAGCACCTCTGGTCGTCCAAACAGGGTTTCGAGCGACTCCATAATTTCCTTCAGATTCTCTGGCTGATGCAACCGGCACTGCACTGCCTTCAGGGCCCTACCACTGAGGCATTCACCTAACCGCATCACATTTTCGTCATCCGTAAATCCGCACATTTTTGTCGTCGTGTCGAATCTGCATTTAAAGTTTCTCCACTCGTCCGGATTGCCCGAAAACGGTGGAAGTTTGGCTGACACCACGTGTCGCGCGGCTAGCTGAGTCTTCGTTAGTTCATTATCGTAAAGAGATGGCTGCTCCGGGGTTGAGCAGGCACGAGGGGCCTTTGGGGTGCTTGATGCGCAAACTGTATGAGGCTGGCCTGTCGACGAGGAGAGCGTGGCCATTTTATTCGCAAAATCCCTCTGCTGGTCTCTCAGCAAATCTCGCAGTGCGTTTATCTCCCGTGTAATAGCGCCTACATCGGGGTTAACGGTCGCCTTCGCACTGGATGGCACACAACTGGGACAGTACCAATCTCTTTTTGCCAACTCGGCGTCCACACCAACACAGGTGAAATGAAACCACTTGCGACAGTCCTCGCATTGCACCATGTCCTCCGTCTGCTCTCCCCCGCACTTGGCGCACTTGTCTTCACTTACGGACGGCTCAATCATCTCGAAACTAATTTCTGACACAACTCTCGATTCCGGGCTCCAAGTGGCGGATACGCGGCTACACTTAGGTTGTGACCTTGGTTTCAAAGGGATGCAGGCTTTTTACTCTGTTTCGGATCCCGGGCTTCAAGGGCGAGAACGGGGAACACTTCTCACGCAGGCACTTGCTCGCTGATCGACTCGTAGATGTGTCGCCCAAGCTCCGAAGTGGACGCGGGGCTTCCTATCACAATCGCGATGGCGGCAAGATTCGGATCCCGGGCTTCAAGGGCCAACGCGGGGATCACTTCTCACGCAGGCACTTGCTCGCTGATCGGCTCGTAGATGTGTCGCCCAAGCTCCGATGTGGACGCGGGGCTATGACACAATCGCGATGGCGGCAAGATTCGGATCCCGGGCTTCAAGGGCGAACGCGGGGATCACTTCTCACGCAGGCAGTAGCTCGCTGATCGGCTCGTAGATGTGTCGCCCAAGCTCCGATGTGGACGCGGGGCTATGACACAATCGCGATGGCGGCAAGATTCGGATCCCGGGCTTCAAGGGCGAACGCGGGGATTTTCACTTATCGCACGGGCACTTGCTCGGATCCCAGGCTTCAGGGGCGAATGCGGGGATCTTCACTTCTCCAGCGAGCGGCTGCTTTATCTATCTCAACTAACGCAGTTTTACATCGACAGTATCGATACGAACCAGTGAGTTTTAGTGTCAAATTTTAATTTGATTGAATACTATAGACTGTTTTAGCGTATGCTAAAACTCACGTCTTTCGTCTCCGGTGGTTCGTTTTAGATAGAACGTTCGGTTCAGAAAGAACGAGAGTTCTCTTTATTTTCTCTCCGTTTAATTTACATGTATCGCCCTCTGTCGGCAAACCTGGCGCTGACGTTTGAACCCGTTAAAATGTTTAAATTTTTAACAAATTACGAACACGGATATTCTCACAAATAAAACGGGACGGAAAGGTCACTGGCGTTGCAAATGTTCACGAATGGTTCAACCTTGCGTGGTTGAACGCTTAACGCGGCAGCTAATTTTCCGTGCTGAATATCCTTTTGGCCCTTTTGGACGCGGGAAACGATAGAAATCTGAAAACCGTTTCTTCACACAAATAACAGTTAAAATCCGGGTCACGGCACCAATTTTATGTTTGAATAATAACCCTACGTTGTGTTCTTTTTTGTTTAACGTGACCTAATTTTATTTTAACATATATTACTTAACTTAACGTTGAAGCGACGAACGTCCGACCGACGCGGGAGTTGACGAAGAAGAGAGATTATAAAAAGATGGTTTCCCGCGTCGGCGTCTCTATCTCACACACGCACATACATGTATCGACGATGGACAACTGAGCTACTGATAGAGCGATACGACAACTCGCTCTTATCAGCTAAGCTCTTAAACCTAACACATAAACGCATCCCCTGCCTCGATCCACATTTGTCACAACACAACATGCTTTAGACCATGTTTTTCGTTCTTCCAAGCAATTGTGAGCACCATCCAAATTGCTCCGGACTACTTTTTACGTTCTTCCAAGCAAAATTAAGTACCTTCTCCAATGCGCCAGACTACTTTTACGTTCTTCCAATCAAAATTAAGTACCTTCTCCAATGCTCCAGACTTCTTTTACGTTCTTCCAAGCAAAATTAAGCACCATGCCACATGCTCCGGATCACGTTTTTTTGTTTTTTAACTTAAAACTTTAAAAAAAAAAAAACTTAGCCCAATTCAACATGCTTCAGACTACGTTTTTCGTTCTTCCAAGCAAAGGTAAGCACCATCCAAATTGCTCCGGACTACTTTTTACGTTCTTCCAAGCAAAGTTAAGTACCTTCTCCATTGCTCCAGACTACTTTTACGTTCTTCCAAGCAAAATTAAGCACCATCCAACATGATCCGGACTACGTTTTTCTTTCTTCAACTAAAAACATAAATTTAAAAAAAAATAAAAACTAAACCCAATTCAACATGCTTCAGACCACGTTGTTTCGTATTACAAATCAAAGGTAAGCACCATCCACAATGCTTCGGACTACTTTTAACGTTTTTCCCAGCAAAATTAAGCACCTTCTCCAATGCTCCAGACTACTATTCACTTTCTTCCCAGCAAAATTAAGCGCCATCCAACATGCTACGGACCACGTTTTTCGTTCTTTAACTAAAAACTTAAAAAAAAAAAAACTTAGCCCAATTCAACATGCTTCAGACCATGTTTTTCGTTCTTCCAAGCAAAGGTAAGCACGATCCACAATGCTCCGGACTTCTTTTAACGTTCTTCCCAGCAAAATTAAGCACCTTCTTCAATGCTCCAGACTACTATTCACTTTCTTCCCAGCAAAATCAAGCACCATCCAGCATGATCCGGACTACGTTTTTCTTTCTTTAACTAAAAACTTAAATTAAAAAAAATAAAAACTAAGCCCGATTCAACATGCTTCAGACCACGTTGTTTCGTATTTCCAAGCAAAGGTAAGCACGATCCACAATGCTCCGGACTACTTTTAACGTTCTTCCCAGCAAAATTAAGCACCTTCTCCAATGCTCCAGACTACTATTTACTTTCTTCCCAGCTAAATTAAGCAACATCCAGCATGATCCGGACTACGTTTTTCTTTCTTTAACTAAAAACTTAAATTTAAAAAAAATAAAATTTAAGCCCGATTCAACATGCTTCAGACCACGTTGTTTCGTATTACAAATCAAAGGTAAGCACCATCCACAATGCTTCGGACTACTTTTAACGTTTTTCCCAGCAAAATTAAGCACCTTCTCCAATGCTCCAGACTACTATTCACTTTCTTCCCAGCAAAATTAAGCGCCATCCAACATGCTACGGACCACGTTTTTCGTTCTTTAACTAAAAACTTAAAAAAAAAAAAACTTAGCCCAATTCAACATGCTTCAGACCATGTTTTTCGTTCTTCCAAGCAAAGGTAAGCACGATCCACAATGCTCCGGACTACTTTTAACGTTCTTCCCAGCAAAATTAAGCACCTTCTTCAATGCTCCAGACTACTATTCACTTTCTTCCCAGCAAAATCAAGCACCATCCAGCATGATCCGGACTACGTTTTTCTTTCTTGAACTAAAAACTTAAATTTAAAAAAAATAAAAACTAACCCCAATTCAACATGCTTCAGACCACGTTGTTTCGTATTTCCAAGCAAAGGTAAGCACCATCCACAATGCTCCGGACTGCTTTTAACGTTGTTCCCAGCAAAATTAAGCAACTTCTCCAATGCTCCAGACTACTATTCACTTTCTTCCCAGCAAAATAAAGCACCATCCAGCATGATCCGGACTACGTTTTTCTTTCTTCAACTAAAAACTTAAATTAAAAAATAATTAAAACTAAACCCAATTCAACATGCTTCAGACCACGTTTTTCGTTCTTCCAAGCAAAGGAAAGCACCATCCACAATGCTCCGGACTACTTTTTACGTTATCCCCAACAAAATTAAGCACCTTCTTCAATGCTCCAGACTACTTTCTACGTTCTTCCAAGCAAACTTAAGTACCATCCAACATGCTCCGGACTACGATTTTCGTTCTTTAGCTAAAAACTTAAAAAAAAAATAAACTAAGCCCATTTAAACATGCTTCAGACCACGTTTTTCGTTGTTCCAAGCAAAGGTAAGCACCATCCACAATGCTCCGGACTGCTTTTTACGTTCTCCCCAACAAAATTAGGCACCTTCTTCAATGCTCCAGACTACTTTCTACGTTCTTCCAAGCAAACTTAAGTACCATCCAACATGCTCCGGACTACGATTTTCTTTCTTTAACTAAAAACTTAAAAAAAAAATAAACTAAGCCCATTTAAACATGCTTCAGACCACGTTTTTCGTTCTTCCAAGCAAAGGAAAGCACCATCCACAATGCTCCGGACTACTTTTTACGTTCTTCCCAGCAAAATTAAGCACCTTCTTCAATGCTCCAGACTACTTTCTACGTTCTTCCCAGCAAACTTAAGTACCATCCAACATGCTCCGGACTACGATTTTCTTTCTTTAACTAAAAACTTAAAAAAAAAAATAAACTAAGCCCATTTCAACATGCTTCAGACCACGTTTTTCGTTCTTCCAAGCAAAGGAAAGCACCATCCACAATGCTCCGAACTACTTTTAACGTTCTTCCCAGCAAAATTAAGCACCTTCTTCAATGCTCCAGACTACTTTCTACGTTCTTCCAAGCAAACTTAAGTACCATCCAACATGCTCCGGACTACGATTTTCGTTCTTTAACTAAAAACTTAAAAAAAAAAATAAACTAAGCCCATTTCAACATGCTTCAGACCACGTTGATTCGTATTTCCAAGCAAAGGTAAGCACCATTCACAATGCTCCGAACTACTTTTAACGTTCTTCCCAGCAAAATTAAGCACCTTCTTCAATGCTCCAGACTACTTTCTACGTTCTTCCAAGCAAACTTAAGTACCATCCAACATGCTCCGGACTACGATTTTCGTTCTTTAACTAAAAACTTAAATTTAAAAAAAATAAAAACTAACCCCAATTCAACATGCTTCAGACCACGTTGTTTCGTATTTCCAAGCAAAGGTAAGCACCATTCACAATGCTCCGAACTACTTTTAACGTTCTCCCCAACAAAATTAAGCACCTTCTTCAATGCTCCAGACTACTTTCTACGTTCTTCCAAGCAAACTTAAGTACCATCCAACATGCTCCGGACTACGATTTTCGTTCTTTAACTAAAAACTTAAAAAAAAAATAAACTAAGCCCATTTAAACATGCTTCAGACCACGTTTTTCGTTCTTCCAAGCAAAGGAAAGCACCATCCACAATGCTCCGGACTACTTTTTACGTTCTTCCCAGCAAAATTAAGCACCTTCTTCAATGCTCCAGACTACTTTCTACGTTCTTCCCAGCAAACTTAAGTACCATCCAACATGCTCCGGACTACGATTTTCTTTCTTTAACTAAAAACTTAAAAAAAAAAATAAACTAAGCCCATTTCAACATGCTTCAGACCACGTTTTTCGTTCTTCCAAGCAAAGGAAAGCACCATCCACAATGCTCCGAACTACTTTTAACGTTCTTCCCAGCAAAATTAAGCACCTTCTTCAATGCTCCAGACTACTTTCTACGTTCTTCCCAGCAAACTTAAGTACCATCCAGCATGATCCGGACTACGTTTTTCTTTCTTCAACTAAAAACTTAAATTAAAAAATAATTAAAACTAAACCCAATTCAACATGCTTCAGACCACGTTTTTCGTTCTTCCAAGCAAAGGAAAGCACCATCCACAATGCTCCGGACTACTTTTTACGTTATCCCCAACAAAATTAAGCACCTTCTTCAATGCTCCAGACTACTTTCTACGTTCTTCCAAGCAAAATTAAGTACCATCCAACATGCTCCGGACTACGATTTTCGTTCTTTAGCTAAAAACTTAAAAAAAAAATAAACTAAGCCCATTTAAACATGCTTCAGACCACGTTTTTCGTTGTTCCAAGCAAAGGTAAGCACCATCCACAATGCTCCGGACTGCTTTTTACGTTCTCCCCAACAAAATTAGGCACCTTCTTCAATGCTCCAGACTACTTTCTACGTTCTTCCAAGCAAACTTAAGTACCATCCAACATGCTCCGGACTACGATTTTCGTTCTTTAACTAAAAACTTAAAAAAAAAATAAACTAAGCCCATTTAAACATGCTTCAGACCACGTTTTTCGTTCTTCCAAGCAAAGGAAAGCACCATCCACAATGCTCCGGACTACTTTTTACGTTCTTCCCAGCAAAATTAAGCACCTTCTTCAATGCTCCAGACTACTTTCTACGTTCTTCCCAGCAAACTTAAGTACCATCCAACATGCTCCGGACTACGATTTTCTTTCTTTAACTAAAAACTTAAAAAAAAAAATAAACTAAGCCCATTTCAACATGCTTCAGACCACGTTTTTCGTTCTTCCAAGCAAAGGAAAGCACCATCCACAATGCTCCGAACTACTTTTAACGTTCTTCCCAGCAAAATTAAGCACCTTCTTCAATGCTCCAGACTACTTTCTACGTTCTTCCCAGCAAACTTAAGTACCATCCAACATGCTCCGGACTACGATTTTCTTTCTTTAACTAAAAACTTAAAAAAAAAAATAAACTAAGCCCATTTCAACATGCTTCAGACCACGTTTTTCGTTCTTCCAAGCAAAGGAAAGCACCATCCACAATGCTCCGAACTACTTTTAACGTTCTTCCCAGCAAAATTAAGCACCTTCTTCAATGCTCCAGACTACTTTCTACGTTCTTCCAAGCAAACTTAAGTACCATCCAACATGCTCCGGACTACGATTTTCGTTCTTTAACTAAAAACTTAAAAAAAAAAAAACAAACTAAGCCCATTTCAACATGCTTCAGACCACGTTGATTCGTATTTCCAAGCAAAGGTAAGCACCATTCACAATGCTCCGAACTACTTTTAACGTTCTCCCCAACAAAATTAAGCACCTTCTTCAATGCTCCAGACTACTTTCTACGTTCTTCCAAGCAAACTTAAGTACCATCCAACATGCTCCGGACTACGATTTTCGTTCTTTAACTAAAAACTTAAAAAAAAAATAAACTAAGCCCATTTAAACATGCTTCAGACCACGTTTTTCGTTCTTCCAAGCAAAGGAAAGCACCATCCACAATGCTCCGGACTACTTTTTACGTTCTTCCCAGCAAAATTAAGCACCTTCTTCAATGCTCCAGACTACTTTCTACGTTCTTCCCAGCAAACTTAAGTACCATCCAACATGCTCCGGACTACGATTTTCTTTCTTTAACTAAAAACTTAAAAAAAAAAATAAACTAAGCCCATTTCAACATGCTTCAGACCACGTTTTTCGTTCTTCCAAGCAAAGGAAAGCACCATCCACAATGCTCCGAACTACTTTTAACGTTCTTCCCAGCAAAATTAAGCACCTTCTTCAATGCTCCAGACTACTTTCTACGTTCTTCCAAGCAAACTTAAGTACCATCCAACATGCTCCGGACTACGATTTTCGTTCTTTAACTAAAAACTTAAAAAAAAAAATAAACTAAGCCCATTTCAACATGCTTCAGACCACGTTGATTCGTATTTCCAAGCAAAGGTAAGCACCATTCACAATGCTCCGAACTACTTTTAACGTTCTTCCCAGCAAAATTAAGCACCTTCTTCAATGCTCCAGACTACTTTCTACGTTCTTCCAAGCAAACTTAAGTACCATCCAACATGCTCCGGACTACGATTTTCGTTCTTTAACTAAAAACTTAAAAAAAAAATAAACTAAGCCCATTTCAACATGCTTCAGACCACGTTTTTCGTTCTTCCAAGCAAAGGAAAGCACCATCCACAATGCTCCGGACTACTTTTTACGTTCTTCCCAGCAAAATTAAGCACCTTCTTCAATGCTCCAGACTACTTTCTACGTTCTTCCCAGCAAACTTAAGTACCATCCAACATGCTCCGGACTACGATTTTCTTTCTTTAACTAAAAACTTAAAAAAAAAAATAAACTAAGCCCATTTCAACATGCTTCAGACCACGTTTTTCGTTCTTCCAAGCAAAGGAAAGCACCATCCACAATGCTCCGAACTACTTTTAACGTTCTTCCCAGCAAAATTAAGCACCTTCTTCAATGCTCCAGACTACTTTCTACGTTCTTCCAAGCAAACTTAAGTACCATCCAACATGCTCCGGACTACGATTTTCGTTCTTTAACTAAAAACTTAAAAAAAAAACAAACTAAGCCCATTTCAACATGCTTCAGACCACGTTGATTCGTATTTCCAAGCAAAGGTAAGCACCATTCACAATGCTCCGAACTACTTTTAACGTTCTCCCCAACAAAATTAAGCACCTTCTTCAATGCTCCAGACTACTTTCTACGTTCTTCCCAGCAAACTTAAGTACCATCCAACATGCTCCGGACTACGATTTTCTTTCTTTAACTAAAAACTTAAAAAAAAAAATAAACTAAGCCCATTTCAACATGCTTCAGACCACGTTTTTCGTTCTTCCAAGCAAAGGAAAGCACCATCCACAATGCTCCGAACTACTTTTAACGTTCTTCCCAGCAAAATTAAGCACCTTCTTCAATGCTCCAGACTACTTTCTACGTTCTTCCCAGCAAACTTAAGTACCATCCAACATGCTCCGGACTACGATTTTCTTTCTTTAACTAAAAACTTAAAAAAAAAAATAAACTAAGCCCATTTCAACATGCTTCAGACCACGTTTTTCGTTCTTCCAAGCAAAGGTAAGCACCATCCACAATGCTCCGAACTACTTTTAACGTTCTTCCCAGCAAAATTAAGCACCTTCTTCAATGCTCCAGACTACTTTCTACGTTCTTCCAAGCAAACTTAAGTACCATCCAACATGCTCCGGACTACGATTTTCGTTCTTTAACTAAAAACTTAAAAAAAAAAATAAACTAAGCCCATTTCAACATGCTTCAGACCACGTTGATTCGTATTTCCAAGCAAAGGTAAGCACCATTCACAATGCTCCGAACTACTTTTAACGTTCTCCCCAACAAAATTAAGCACCTTCTTCAATGCTCCAGACTACTTTCTACGTTCTTCCAAGCAAACTTAAGTACCATCCAACATGCTCCGGACTACGTTTTTCTTTCTTGAACTAAAAACTTAAATTTAAAAAAAATAAAAACTAACCCCAATTCAACATGCTTCAGACCACGTTGTTTCGTATTTCCAAGCAAAGGTAAGCACCATCCACAATGCTCCGGACTGCTTTTAACGTTCTCCCCAACAAAATTAAGCACCTTCTTCAATGCTCCAGACTACTATTCACTTTCTTCCCAGCAAAATAAAGCACCATCCAGCATGATCCGGACTACGTTTTTCTTTCTTCAACTAAAAACTTAAATTAAAAAATAATTAAAACTAAACCCAATTCAACATGCTTCAGACCACGTTTTTCGTTCTTCCAAGCAAAGGAAAGCACCATCCACAATGCTCCGGACTACTTTTTACGTTCTCCCCAACAAAATTAAGCACCTTCTTCAATGCTCCAGACTACTTTCTACGTTCTTCCAAGCAAACTTAAGTACCATCCAACATGCTCCGGACTACGATTTTCGTTCTTTAACTAAAAACTTAAAAAAAAAAATAAACTAAGCCCATTTCAACATGCTTCAGACCACGTTGATTCGTATTTCCAAGCAAAGGTAAGCACCATTCACAATGCTCCGAACTACTTTTAACGTTCTTCCCAGCAAAATTAAGCACCTTCTTCAATGCTCCAGACTACTTTCTACGTTCTTCCAAGCAAACTTAAGTACCATCCAACATGCTCCGGACTACGATTTTCGTTCTTTAACTAAAAACTTAAAAAAAAAAACAAACTAAGCCCATTTCAACATGCTTCAGACCACGTTGATTCGTATTTCCAAGCAAAGGTAAGCACCATTCACAATGCTCCGAACTACTTTTAACGTTCTCCCCAACAAAATTAAGCACCTTCTTCAATGCTCCAGACTACTTTCTACGTTCTTCCAAGCAAACTTAAGTACCATCCAACATGCTCCGGACTACGATTTTCGTTCTTTAACTAAAAACTTAAAAAAAAAACAAACTAAGCCCAATTCAACATGCTTCAGACCACGTTTTTCGTTCTTCCAAGCAAAGGTAAGCACCATCCACAATGCTCCGGACTACTTTTTACGTTCTCCCCAACAAAATTAAGCACCTTCTTCAATGCTCCAGACTACTTTCTACGTTCTTCCAAGCAAACTTAAGTACCATCCAACATGCTCCGGACTACGTTTTTCTTTCTTGAACTAAAAACTTAAATTTAAAAAAAAAAAAAACTAACCCCAATTCAACATGCTTCAGACCACGTTGTTTCGTATTTCCAAGCAAAGGTAAGCACCATCCACAATGCTCCGGACTGCTTTTAACGTTGTTCCCAGCAAAATTAAGCAACTTCTCCAATGCTCCAGACTACTATTCACTTTCTTCCCAGCAAAATAAAGCACCATCCAGCATGATCCGGACTACGTTTTTCTTTCTTCAACTAAAAACTTAAATTAAAAAATAATTAAAACTAAACCCAATTCAACATGCTTCAGACCACGTTTTTCGTTCTTCCAAGCAAAGGAAAGCACCATCCACAATGCTCCGGACTACTTTTTACGTTCTCCCCAACAAAATTAAGCACCTTCTTCAATGCTCCAGACTACTTTCTACGTTCTTCCAAGCAAACTTAAGTACCATCCAACATGCTCCGGACTACGATTTTCGTTCTTTAACTAAAAACTTAAAAAAAAAATAAACTAAGCGCAATTCAACATGCTTCAGACCACGTTTTTCGTTCTTCCAAGCAAAGGTAAGCACCATCCACAATGCTCCGGACTACTTTTTACGTTCTCCCCAACAAAATTAAGCACCTTCTTCAATGCTCCAGACTACTTTCTACGTTCTTCCAAGCAAAATTAAGTACCATCCAACATGCTCCGGACTACGATTTTCGTTCTTTAACTAAAAACTTAAAAAAAAAACAAACTAAGCCCAATTCAACATGCTTCAGACCACGTTTTTCGTTCTTCCAAGCAAAGGAAAGCACCATCCACAATGCTCCGGACTACTTTTTACGTTCTCCCCAACAAAATTAAGCACCTTCTTCAATGCTCCAGACTACTTTCTACGTTCTTCCAAGCAAACTTAAGTTCCATCCAACATGCTCCGGACTACGATTTTCGTTCTTTAACTAAAAACTTAAAAAAAATAAACTAAGCCCATTTCAACATGCTTCAGACCACGTTTTTCGTTCTTCCAAGCAAAGGAAAGCACCATCCACAATGCTCCGGACTACTTTTTACGTTCTTCCCAGCAAAATTAAGCACCTTCTTCAATGCTCCAGACTACTTTCTACGTTCTTCCCAGCAAACTTAAGTACCATCCAACATGCTCCGGACTACGATTTTCTTTCTTTAACTAAAAACTTAAAAAAAAAAATAAACTAAGCCCATTTCAACATGCTTCAGACCACGTTTTTCGTTCTTCCAAGCAAAGGTAAGCACCATCCACAATGCTCCGGACTACTTTTTACGTTATCCCCAACAAAATTAAGCACCTTCTTCAATGCTCCAGACTACTTTCTACGTTCTTCCAAGCAAAATTAAGTACCATCCAACATGCTCCGGACTACGATTTTCGTTCTTTAACTAAAAACTTAAAAAAAAAAACAAACTAAGCCCAATTCAACATGCTTCAGACCACGTTTTTCGTTCTTCCAAGCAAAGGTAAGCACCATTCACAATGCTCCGAACTACTTTTAACGTTCTTCCCAGCAAAATTAAGCACCTTCTTCAATGCTCCAGACTACTTTCTACGTTCTTCCAAGCAAACTTAAGTACCATCCAACATGCTCCGGACTACGATTTTCGTTCTTTAACTAAAAACTTAAAAAAAAAAACAAACTAAGCCCATTTCAACATGCTTCAGACCACGTTGATTCGTATTTCCAAGCAAAGGTAAGCACCATTCACAATGCTCCGAACTACTTTTAACGTTCTCCCCAACAAAATTAAGCACCTTCTTCAATGCTCCAGACTACTTTCTACGTTCTTCCAAGCAAACTTAAGTACCATCCAACATGCTCCGGACTACGATTTTCGTTCTTTAACTAAAAACTTAAAAAAAAAACAAACTAAGCCCAATTCAACATGCTTCAGACCACGTTTTTCGTTCTTCCAAGCAAAGGTAAGCACCATTCACAATGCTCCGAACTACTTTTAACGTTCTCCCCAACAAAATTAAGCACCTTCTTCAATGCTCCAGACTACTTTCTACGTTCTTCCAAGCAAACTTAAGTACCATCCAACATGCTCCGGACTACGATTTTCGTTCTTTAACTAAAAACTTAAAAAAAAAACAAACTAAGCCCAATTCAACATGCTTCAGACCACGTTTTTCGTTCTTCCAAGCAAAGGTAAGCACCATTCACAATGCTCCGAACTACTTTTAACGTTCTTCCCAGCAAAATTAAGCACCTTCTTCAATGCTCCAGACTACTTTCTACGTTCTTCCAAGCAAACTTAAGTACCATCCAACATGCTCCGGACTACGATTTTCTTTCTTTAACTAAAAACTTAAAAAAAAAAATAAACTAAGCCCATTTCAACATGCTTCAGACCACGTTGATTCGTATTTCCAAGCAAAGGTAAGCACCATTCACAATGCTCCGAACTACTTTTAACGTTCTTCCCAGCAAAATTAAGCACCTTCTTCAATGCTCCAGACTACTTTCTACGTTCTTCCAAGCAAACTTAAGTACCATCCAACATGCTCCGGACTACGATTTTCGTTCTTTAACTAAAAACTTAAAAAAAAAACAAACTAAGCCCATTTCAACATGCTTCAGACCACGTTGATTCGTATTTCCAAGCAAAGGTAAGCACCATTCACAATGCTCCGAACTACTTTTAACGTTCTCCCCAACAAAATTAAGCACCTTCTTCAATGCTCCAGACTACTTTCTACGTTCTTCCAAGCAAACTTAAGTACCATCCAACATGCTCCGGACTACGATTTTCGTTCTTTAACTAAAAACTTAAAAAAAAAACAAACTAAGCCCAATTCAACATGCTTCAGACCACGTTTTTCGTTCTTCCAAGCAAAGGTAAGCACCATCCACAATGCTCCGGACTACTTTTTACGTTCTCCCCAACAAAATAAGCACCTTCTTCAATGCTCCAGACTACTTTCTACGTTCTTCCAAGCAAACTTAAGTACCATCCAACATGCTCCGGACTACGATTTTCGTTCTTTAACTAAAAACTTAAAAAAAACAAACTAAGCCCATTTCAACATGCTTCAGACCACGTTTTTCGTTCTTCCAAGCAAAGGAAAGCACCATCCACAATGCTCCGGACTACTTTTTACGTTCTCCCCAACAAAATTAAGCACCTTCTTCAATGCTCCAGACTACTTTCTACGTTCTTCCCAGCAAACTTAAGTACCATCCAACATGCTCCGGACTACGATTTTCGTTCTTTAACTAAAAACTTAAAAAAAAAACAAACTAAGCCCAATTCAACATGCTTCAGACCACGTTTTTCGTTCTTCCAAGCAAAGGTAAGCACCATTCACAATGCTCCGAACTACTTTTAACGTTCTCCCCAACAAAATTAAGCACCTTCTTCAATGCTCCAGACTACTTTCTACGTTCTTCCAAGCAAACTTAAGTACCATCCAACATGCTCCGGACTACGATTTTCGTTCTTTAACTAAAAACTTAAAAAAAAAACAAACTAAGCCCAATTCAACATGCTTCAGACCACGTTTTTCGTTCTTCCAAGCAAAGGTAAGCACCATTCACAATGCTCCGAACTACTTTTAACGTTCTCCCCAACAAAATTAAGCACCTTCTTCAATGCTCCAGACTACTTTCTACGTTCTTCCAAGCAAAATTAAGTACCATCCAACATGCTCCGGACTACGATTTTCGTTCTTTAACTAAAAACTTAAAAAAAAAATAAACTAAGCGCAATTCAACATGCTTCAGACCACGTTTTTCGTTCTTCCAAGCAAAGGTAAGCACCATCCACAATGCTCCGGACTACTTTTTACGTTCTCCCCAACAAAATTAAGCACCTTCTTCAATGCTCCAGACTACTTTCTACGTTCTTCCAAGCAAACTTAAGTACCATCCAACATGCTCCGGACTACGATTTTCGTTCTTTAACTAAAAACTTAAAAAAAAAACAAACTAAGCCCAATTCAACATGCTTCAGACCACGTTTTTCGTTCTTCCAAGCAAAGGTAAGCACCATTCACAATGCTCCGAACTACTTTTAACGTTCTTCCCAGCAAAATTAAGCACCTTCTTCAATGCTCCAGACTACTTTCTACGTTCTTCCAAGCAAACTTAAGTACCATCCAACATGCTCCGGACTACGATTTTCGTTCTTTAACTAAAAACTTAAAAAAAAAACAAACTAAGCCCAATTCAACATGCTTCAGACCACGTTTTTCGTTCTTCCAAGCAAAGGAAAGCACCATCCACAATGCTCCGGACTACTTTTTACGTTCTCCCCAACAAAATTAAGCACCTTCTTCAATGCTCCAGACTACTTTCTACGTTCTTCCAAGCAAACTTAAGTACCATCCAACATGCTCCGGACTACGATTTTCGTTCTTTAACTAAAAACTTAAAAAAAACAAACTAAGCCCATTTCAACATGCTTCAGACCACGTTTTTCGTTCTTCCAAGCAAAGGAAAGCACCATCCACAATGCTCCGGACTACTTTTTACGTTCTCCCCAACAAAATTAAGCACCTTCTTCAATGCTCCAGACTACTTTCTACGTTCTTCCCAGCAAACTTAAGTACCATCCAACATGCTCCGGACTACGATTTTCGTTCTTTAACTAAAAACTTAAAAAAAAAAACAAACTAAGCCCATTTCAACATGCTTCAGACCACGATGATTCGTATTTCCAAGCAAAGGTAAGCACCATTCACAATGCTCCGGACTACTTTTTACGTTCTCCCCAGCAAAATTATTCACCTTCTCCAATGCTCCAGACTACTTTCTACGTTCTTCCCAGCAAACTTAAGTACCATCCAACATGCTCCGGACTACGATTTTCGTTCTTTAACTAAAAACTTAAAAAAAAAAACAAACTAAGCCCAATTCAACATGCTTCAGACCACGTTTTTCGTTCTTCCAAGCAAAGGTAAGCACCATCCACAATGCTCCGGACTACTTTTTACGTTCTCCCCAACAAAATTAAGCACCTTCTTCAATGCTCCAGACTACTTTCTACGTTCTTCCAAGCAAACTTAAGTACCATCCAACATGCTCCGGACTACGATTTTCGTTCTTTAACTAAAAACTTAAAAAAAAACAAACTAAGCCCATTTCAACATGCTTCAGACCACGTTTTTCGTTCTTCCAAGCAAAGGAAAGCACCATCCACAATGCTCCGGACTACTTTTTACGTTCTCCCCAACAAAATTAAGCACCTTCTTCAATGCTCCAGACTACTTTCTACGTTCTTCCCAGCAAACTTAAGTACCATCCAACATGCTCCGGACTACGATTTTCGTTCTTTAACTAAAAACTTAAAAAAAAAACAAACTAAGCCCATTTCAACATGCTTCAGACCACGATGATTCGTATTTCCAAGCAAAGGTAAGCACCATTCACAATGCTCCGGACTACTTTTTACGTTCTCCCCAGCAAAATTATTCACCTTCTCCAATGCTCCAGACTACTTTCTACGTTCTTCCCAGCAAACTTAAGTACCATCCAACATGCTCCGGACTACGATTTTCGTTCTTTAACTAAAAACTTAAAAAAAAAACAAACTAAGCCCAATTCAACATGCTTCAGACCACGTTTTTCGTTCTTCCAAGCAAAGGTAAGCACCATCCACAATGCTCCGGACTACTTTTTACGTTCTCCCCAACAAAATTAAGCACCTTCTTCAATGCTCCAGACTACTTTCTACGTTCTTCCAAGCAAACTTAAGTACCATCCAACATGCTCCGGACTACGATTTTCGTTCTTTAACTAAAAACTTAAAAAAAACAAACTAAGCCCATTTCAACATGCTTCAGACCACGTTTTTCGTTCTTCCAAGCAAAGGAAAGCACCATCCACAATGCTCAGGACTACTTTTAACGTTCTTCCCAGCAAAATTAAGCACCTTCTGCAATGCTCCAGACTACTTTCTACGTTCTTCCAAGCAAAATTAAGTACCATCCAACATGCTCCGGACTACGATTTTCGTTCTTTAACTAAAAACTTAAAAAAAAAAACAAACTAAGCCCATTTAAACATGCTTCAGACCACGTTTTTCGTTCTTCCAAGCAAAGGAAAGCACCATCCACAATGCTCAGGACTACTTTTTACGTTCTTCCAAGCAAAATTAAGCACCTTCTCCAATGCTCCAGACTACTTTCTACGTTCTTCCAAGCAAAATTAAGTACCATCCAACATGCTCCGGACTACGATTTTCGTTCTTTAACTAAAAACTTAAAAAAAAAACAAACTAAGCCCAATTCAACATGCATCAGACCACGTTTTTCGTTCTTCCAAGCAAAGGAAAGCACCATCCACAATGCTCCGGACTACTTTTTACGTTCTCCCTAACAAAATTAAGCACCTTCTTCAATGCTCCAGACTACTTTCTACGTTCTTCCAAGCAAAATTAAGTACCATCCAACATGCTCCGGACTACGATTTTCGTTCTTTAACTAAAAACTTAAAAAAAAAAACAAACTAAGCCCAATTCAACATGCTTCAGACCACGTTTTTCGTTCTTCCAAGCAAAGGTAAGCACCATCCACAATGCTCCGGACTACTTTTTACGTTCTCCCCAGCAAAATTATTCACCTTCTCCAATGCTCCAGACTACTTTCTACGTTCTTCCCAGCAAACTTAAGTACCATCCAACATGCTCCGGACTACGATTTTCGTTCTTTAACTAAAAACTTAAAAAAAAACAAACTAAGCCCAATTCAACATGCTTCAGACCACGTTTTTCGTTCTTCCAAGCAAAGGTAAGCACCATCCACAATGCTCCGGACTACTTTTTACGTTCTCCCCAACAAAATTAAGCACCTTCTCCAATGCTACAAACTACTTTTTACGTTCTTTCTAGCAAAATTAAGCACCATCCAACATGCTCCGGAGCATGTTTTTCTTTCTTTAACTAAAAACTTAAAAAAAAAATAAATAAATAAAACTAAGCCCAATTCAACATGCTTCAGACCACGTTTTTCGTTCTTCCAAGCAAAGGTAAGCACCATCCACAATGCTCCAAACTACTTTTTACGTTCTTCCCAGCAAAATTAAGCACCATCCAACATGCTCCGGACTATGTTTTTCTTTCTTTAACTAAAAACTTACAAAAAAAATAAATAAATAAAACTAAGCCCAATTCAACATGCTTCAGACCATGTTTGTCGTTCTTCCAAGCAAAGGTAAGCACCATCCACAATGCTCCGGACTACTTTAACGTTCTTCCCAGCAAAATTAAGCACCATCCAACATGCTCCGGACTATGTTTTTCTTTCTTTAACTAAACACTTAAAAAAAAAATAAATAAATAAAACTAAGCCCTATTCAACATGCTTCAGACCATGTTTGTCGTTCTTCCAAGCAAAGGTAAGCACCATCCACAATGCTCCGGACTACTTTAACGTTCTTCCCAGCTAAATTAAGCACCTTCTCCAATGCTACAAACTACCTTTTACGTTCTTTGTAGCAAAATTATGCACCATCCAACATGCTCCGAACCATGTTTTTCTTTCTTTAACTAAAAACTTAAAGAAAATAAATAAATAAAACTAAGCCCAATTCAACATGCTTCAGACCACGTTTCTCGTTCTTCCAAGCAAAGGTAAGCACCATTCACAATGCTCCGGACTACTTTTTACGTTCTTCCCAGCAAAATTAAGCACCTTCTCCAATGCTACAAACTACCTTTTACGTTCTTTGTAGCAAAATTATGCACCATCCAACATGCTCCGAACCATGTTTTTCTTTCTTTAACTAAAAACTTAAAAAAAATAAATAAATAAAACTAAGCCCAATTCAACATGCTTCAGACCACGTTTCTCGTTCTTCCAAGCAAAGGTAAGCACCATCCACAATGCTCCGGACTACTTTTTACGTTCTTCCCAGCAAAATTAAGTACCTTCTCCAATGCTACAAACTACTTTTTACGTTCTTTCTAGCAAAATTAAGCACCATCCAACATGCTCCGGACCATGTTTTTCTTTCTTTAACTAAAAACTTAAAAAAAATAAATAAATAAAACTAAGCCCAATTCAACATGCTTCAGACCATGTTTTTCGTTCTTCCAAGCAGAGGTAAGCACCATCTACAATGCTTCGGACTACTTTTAAAGTTCTTCCCAGCAAAATTAAGCACCTTCTCCAATGCTCCAGACTACTATTCACTTTCTTCCCAGCTAAATTAAGCAACATCCAGCATGATCCGGACTACGTTTTTCTTTCTTTAACTAAAAACTTAAATTAATAAAAAAATAAAAACTAAGCCCGATTCAACATGCTTCAAACCACGTTGTTTCGTATTTCCAAGCAAAGGTAAGCACCATTCACAATGCTCCGGACTACTTTTAACGTTCTTCCCAGCAAAATTAAGCACCTTCTGCAATGCTACAAACTACTTTTTACGTTCTTTCTAGCAAAATTAAGCACCATCCAACATGCTCCGGACCATGTTTTTCTTTCGTTAACTGAAAACTTAAAAAAAATAAATAAATAAAACTAAGCCCAATTCAACATGCTTCAGACCATGTTTTTCGTTCTTCCAAGCAGAGGTAAGCACCATCTACCATGCTCCGGACTACTTTTAACGTTCTTCCCAGCAAAATAAAGCACCTTCTCCAATGCTACAGACTACTTTTTACGTTCTTTCTAGCAAAATTAAGCACCATCCAACATGCTCCGAACCATGTTTTTCTTTCTTTAACTAAAACCTTAAAAAAAAAATGAATAAATAAAACTAAGCCCAATTCAACATGCTTCAGACCACGTTTCTCGTTCTTCCAAGCAAAGGTAAGCACCATCCACAATGCTCCGGACTACTTTTAACGTTCTTCCAAGCAAAATTAAGCACCTTCTCCAATGCTACAAACTACCTTTTACGTTCTTTGTAGCAAAATTAAGCACCATCCAACATGCTCTGAACCATGTTTTTCTTTCTTTAACTAAAAACTTAAAAAAAATAAATAAATAAAACTAAGCCCAATTCAACATGCTTCAGACCACGTTTTTCGTTCTTCCAAGCAAAGGTAAGCACCATCCTCAATGCTCCGGACTACTTTTAACGTTCTTCCCAGCAAAATTAAGTACCTTCTCCAATGCTACAGACTACTTTTTACGTTCTTTCTAGCAAAATTAAGCACCATCCAACATGCTCTGAACCATGTTTTTCTTTCTTTAACTAAAAACTTAAAAAAAAAAAATAAATAAAACTAAGCCCAATTCAACATGCTTCAGACCATGTTTGTCGTTCTTCCAAGCAAAGGTAAGCACCATCCACAATGCTCCGGACTACTTTTAACGTTCTTCCCAGCAAAATTAAGCACCTTCTCCAATGCTACAAACTACCTTTTACGTTCTTTGTAGCAAAATTATGCACCATCCAACATGCTCCGAACCATGTTTTTCTTTCTTTAACTAAAACCTTAAAAAAAAATGAATAAATAAAACTAAGCCCAATTCAACATGCTTCAGACCACGTTTCTCGTTCTTCCAAGCAAAGGTAAGCACCATCCACAATGCTCCGGACTACTTTTTACGTTCTTCCCAGCAAAACTAAGTACCTTCTCCAATGCTACAAACTACTTTTTACGTTCTTTCTAGCAAAATTAAGCACCATCCAACATACTCCGGACCATGTTTTTCGTTCTTTAACTAAAAACCTTATAAAAAAAATAAAAAAATAAAACTAAGCCCAATTCAACATGCTTCAGACCACGTTTTTCGTTCTTCCAAGCAAAGGTAAGCACCATCCTCAATGCTCCGGACTACTTTTAACGTTCTTCCCAGCAAAATTAAGTACCTTCTCCAATGCTACAGACTACTTTTTACGTTCTTTCTAGCAAAACTAAGTACCACCCAACATGCACCGGACTACGATTTTCGTTCTTTAACTAAAAACTTAAAAAAAACAAACTAAGCCCATTTCAACATGCTTCAGACCACGTTTTTCGTTCTTCCAAGCAAAGGAAAGCACCATCCACAATGCTCAGGACTACTTTTAACGTTCTTCCCAGCAAAATTAAGCACCTTCTGCAATGCTCCAGACTACTTTCTACGTTCTTCCAAGCAAAATTAAGTACCATCCAACATGCTCCGGACTACGATTTTCGTTCTTTAACTAAAAACTTAAAAAAAAAAACAAACTAAGCCCATTTAAACATGCTTCAGACCACGTTTTTCGTTCTTCCAAGCAAAGGAAAGCACCATCCACAATGCTCAGGACTACTTTTTACGTTCTTCCAAGCAAAATTAAGCACCTTCTCCAATGCTCCAGACTACTTTCTACGTTCTTCCAAGCAAAATTAAGTACCATCCAACATGCTCCGGACTACGATTTTCGTTCTTTAACTAAAAACTTAAAAAAAAAACAAACTAAGCCCAATTCAACATGCATCAGACCACGTTTTTCGTTCTTCCAAGCAAAGGAAAGCACCATCCACAATGCTCCGGACTACTTTTTACGTTCTCCCTAACAAAATTAAGCACCTTCTTCAATGCTCCAGACTACTTTCTACGTTCTTCCAAGCAAAATTAAGTACCATCCAACATGCTCCGGACTACGATTTTCGTTCTTTAACTAAAAACTTAAAAAAAAAAACAAACTAAGCCCAATTCAACATGCTTCAGACCACGTTTTTCGTTCTTCCAAGCAAAGGTAAGCACCATCCACAATGCTCCGGACTACTTTTTACGTTCTCCCCAGCAAAATTATTCACCTTCTCCAATGCTCCAGACTACTTTCTACGTTCTTCCCAGCAAACTTAAGTACCATCCAACATGCTCCGGACTACGATTTTCGTTCTTTAACTAAAAACTTAAAAAAAAACAAACTAAGCCCAATTCAACATGCTTCAGACCACGTTTTTCGTTCTTCCAAGCAAAGGTAAGCACCATCCACAATGCTCCGGACTACTTTTTACGTTCTCCCCAACAAAATTAAGCACCTTCTCCAATGCTACAAACTACTTTTTACGTTCTTTCTAGCAAAATTAAGCACCATCCAACATGCTCCGGAGCATGTTTTTCTTTCTTTAACTAAAAACTTAAAAAAAAAATAAATAAATAAAACTAAGCCCAATTCAACATGCTTCAGACCACGTTTTTCGTTCTTCCAAGCAAAGGTAAGCACCATCCACAATGCTCCAAACTACTTTTTACGTTCTTCCCAGCAAAATTAAGCACCATCCAACATGCTCCGGACTATGTTTTTCTTTCTTTAACTAAAAACTTACAAAAAAAATAAATAAATAAAACTAAGCCCAATTCAACATGCTTCAGACCATGTTTGTCGTTCTTCCAAGCAAAGGTAAGCACCATCCACAATGCTCCGGACTACTTTTACGTTCTTCCCAGCAAAATTAAGCACCATCCAACATGCTCCGGACTATGTTTTTCTTTCTTTAACTAAACACTTAAAAAAAAAATAAATAAATAAAACTAAGCCCTATTCAACATGCTTCAGACCATGTTTGTCGTTCTTCCAAGCAAAGGTAAGCACCATCCACAATGCTCCGGACTACTTTAACGTTCTTCCCAGCAAAATTAAGCACCATCCAACATGCTCCGGACCATATTTTTCTTTCTTTAACTAAAAACTTAAAGAAAATAAATAAATAAAACTAAGCCCAATTCAACATGCTTCAGACCATGTTTTTCCTTCTTCCAAGCAAAGGTAAGCACCAACCACAATGCTCCGGACTACTTTTAACGTTCTTCCCAGCAAAATTAAGCACCTTCTCCAATGCTACAAACTACCTTTTACGTTCTTTGTAGCAAAATTAAGCACCATCCAACATGCTCCGGACCATGTTTTTCTTTCTTTAACTAAAAACTTAAAAAAAATAAATAAATAAAACTAAGCCCAATTCAACATGCTTCAGACCACGTTTCTCGTTCTTTCAAGCAAAGGTAAGCACCATTCACAATGCTCCGGACTACTTTTTACGTTCTTCCCAGCAAAATTAAGCACCTTCTCCAATGCTACAAACTACCTTTTACGTTCTTTGTAGCAAAATTATGCACCATCCAACATGCTCTGAACCATGTTTTTCTTTCTTTAACTAAAAACTTAAAAAAAATAAATAAATAAAACTAAGCCCAATTCAACATGCTTCAGACCACGTTTCTCGTTCTTCCAAGCAAAGGTAAGCACCATTCACAATGCTCCGGACTACTTTTTACGTTCTTCCCAGCAAAATTAAGCACCTTCTCCAATGCTACAAACTACCTTTTACGTTCTTTGTAGCAAAATTATGCACCATCCAACATGCTCCGGACCATGTTTTTCTTTCTTTAACTAAAAACTTAAAAAAAATAAATAAATAAAACTAAGCCCAATTCAACATGCTTCAGACCATGTTTCTCGTTCTTCCAAGCAGAGGTAAGCACCATCTACAATGCTCCGGACTACTTTTAACGTTCTTCCCAGCAAAATTAAGCACCTTCTCCAATGCTCCAGACTACTATTCACTTTCTTCCCAGCTAAATTAAGCAACATCCAGCATGATCCGGACTACGTTTTTCTTTCTTTAACTAAAAACTTAAATTAATAAAAAAATAAAAACTAAGCCCGATTCATCATGCTTCAAACCACGTTGTTTCGTATTTCCAAGCAAAGGTAAGCACCATTCACAATGCTCCGGACTACTTTTAACGTTCTTCCCAGCAAAATTAAGCACCTTCTGCAATGCTACAAACTACTTTTTACGTTCTTTCTAGCAAAATTAAGCACCATCCAACATGCTCCGGACCATGTTTTTCTTTCGTTAACTGAAAACTTAAAAAAAATAAATAAATAAAACTAAGCCCAATTCAACATGCTTCAGACCACGTTTTTCGTTCTTCCAAGCAAAGGTAAGCACCAACCACAATGCTCCGGACTACTTTTAACGTTCTTCCCAGCAAAATTAAGCACCTTCTCCAATGCTACAAACTACCTTTTACGTTCTTTGTAGCAAAATTATGCACCATCCAACATGCTCCGAACCATGTTTTTCTTTCTTTAACTAAAACCTTAAAAAAAAAATGAATAAATAAAACTAAGCCCAATTCAACATGCTTCAGACCACGTTTCTCGTTCTTCCAAGCAAAGGTAAGCACCATCCACAATGCTCCGGACTACTTTTAACGTTCTTCCAAGCAAAATTAAGCACCTTCTCCAATGCTACAAACTACCTTTTACGTTCTTTGTAGCAAAATTAAGCACCATCCAACATGCTCTGAACCATGTTTTTCTTTCTTTAACTAAAAACTTAAAAAAAATAAATAAATAAAACTAAGCCCAATTCAACATGCTTCAGACCACGTTTTTCGTTCTTCCAAGCAAAGGTAAGCACCATCCTCAATGCTCCGGACTACTTTTAACGTTCTTCCCAGCAAAATTAAGTACCTTCTCCAATGCTACAGACTACTTTTTACGTTCTTTCTAGCAAAATTAAGCACCATCCAACATGCTCTGAACCATGTTTTTCTTTCTTTAACTAAAAACTTAAAAAAAAAAAATAAATAAAACTAAGCCCAATTCAACATGCTTCAGACCATGTTTGTCGTTCTTCCAAGCAAAGGTAAGCACCATCCACAATGCTCCGGACTACTTTTAACGTTCTTCCCAGCAAAATTAAGCACCTTCTCCAATGCTACAAACTACCTTTTACGTTCTTTGTAGCAAAATTATGCACCATCCAACATGCTCCGAACCATGTTTTTCTTTCTTTAACTAAAACCTTAAAAAAAAATGAATAAATAAAACTAAGCCCAATTCAACATGCTTCAGACCACGTTTCTCGTTCTTCCAAGCAAAGGTAAGCACCATCCACAATGCTCCGGACTACTTTTTACGTTCTTCCCAGCAAAACTAAGTACCTTCTCCAATGCTACAAACTACTTTTTACGTTCTTTCTAGCAAAATTAAGCACCATCCAACATACTCCGGACCATGTTTTTCGTTCTTTAACTAAAAACCTAAAAAAAAAAATAAAAAAATAAAACTAAGCCCAATTCAACATGCTTCAGACCACGTTTTTCGTTCTTCCAAGCAAAGGTAAGCACCATCCTCAATGCTCCGGACTACTTTTAACGTTCTTCCCAGCAAAATTAAGTACCTTCTCCAATGCTACAGACTACTTTTTACGTTCTTTCTAGCAAAATTAAGCACCATCCAACATGCTCTGAACCATGTTTTTCTTTCTTTAACTAAAAACTTAAAAAAAAATTAATAAATAAAACTAAGCCCAATTCAACATGCTTCAGACCACGTTTTTCGTTTTTACAAGCAGAGCTAAGCACCATCCACAATGCTCCGGACTACTTTTTACGTTCTTCCCAGCAAAATTAAGCACCTTCTCCAATGCTACAAACTACCTTTTACGTTCTTTCTAGCAAAATTAAGCACCATCCAACATGCTCCGGACCATGTTTTTCTTTCTTTAACTAAAAACTTAAAAAAAAAAAAAATAAATAAAACTAAGCCCAATTCAACATGCTTCAGACCACGTTTTTCGTTCTTCCAAGCAAAGGTAAGCACCATCTTCAATGCTCCGGACTACTTTTAACGTTCTTCCCAGCAAAATAAAGCACCTTCTCCAATGCTACAAACTACCTTTTTTGTTCTTTGTAGCAAAATTATGCACCATCCAACATGCTCCGAACCATGTTTTTCTTTCTTTAATTAAAACCTTAAAAAAAAATGAATAAATAAAACTAAGCCCAATTCAACATGCTTCAGACCACGTTTCTCGTTCTTCCAAGCAAAGGTAAGCACCATCCACAATGCTCCGGACTACTTTTTACGTTCTTCCCAGCAAAATTAAGTACCTTCTCCAATGCTACAAACTACTTTTTACGTTCTTTCTAGCAAAATTAAGCACCATCCAACATGCTCCGGACCATGTTTTTCTTTCTTTAACTAAAAACTTAAAAAAAAAAAAATAAATAAAACTAAGCCCAATTCAACATGCTTCAGACCACGTTTTTCGTTCTTCCAAGCAAAGGTAAGCACCATCTACAATGCTCCGGACTACTTTTAACGTTCTTCCCAGCAAAATTAAGTACCTTCTCCAATGCTACAGACTACTTTTTACGTTCTTTCTAGCAAAAATAAGCACCATCCAACATGCTCCGGACCATGTTTTTATTTCTTTAACTAAAACCTTAAAAAAAATGAATAAATAAAACTAAGCCCAATTCAACATGCTTCAGACCTCGTGTTTCGTTCTTCCAAGCAAAGGTAAGCACCATCCACAATGCTCCGGACTACTTTTTACGTTCTTTCCAGCAAAATAAAGCACCTTCTCCAATGCTACAAACTACCTTTAACGTTCTTTCTAGCAAAATTAAGCACCATCCAACATGCTCCGGACCATGTTTTTCTTTCTTAAACTAAAAACTTAAAAAAAAAAATAAATAAAACTAAGCCCAATTCAACTTGCTTCAGACCATGTTTTTCGTTCTTCCAAGCAAAGGTAAGCACCATCCACAATGCTCCGGACTACTTTTTACGTTCTTCCCAGCAAAATTAAGTACCTTCTCCAATGCTACAAACTACCTTTTACGTTCTTTCTAGCAAAGTTAAGCACCATCCAACATGCTCCGGACCATGTTTTTCTTTCTTTAACTAAAAACTAAAAAAAAAAAAAAATAAATAAAACTAAGCCCAATTCAACATGCTTCAGACCTCGTGTTTCTTTCTTCCAAGCAAAGGTAAGCACCATCCACAATGCTCCGGACTACTTTTTACGTTCTTCCCAGCAAAATTAAGTACCTTCTCCAATGCTACAAACTACCTTTTACGTTCTTTCTAGCAAAGTTAAGCACCATCCAACATGCTCCGGACCATGTTTTTCTTTCTTTAACTAAAAACTAAAAAAAAAAAAATAAATAAAACTAAGCCCAATTCAACTTGCTTCAGACCATGTTTTTCGTTCTTCCAAGCAAAGGTAAGCACCATCCACAATGCTCCGGACTACTTTTTACGTTCTTCCCAGCAAAATTAAGTACCTTCTCCAATGCTACAAACTACCTTTTACGTTCTTTCTAGCAAAGTTAAGCACCATCCAACATGCTCCGGACCATGTTTTTCTTTCTTTAACTAAAAACTAAAAAAAAAAAAAAATAAATAAAACTAAGCCCAATTCAACATGCTTCAGACCTCGTGTTTCTTTCTTCCAAGCAAAGGTAAGCACCATCCACAATGCTCCGGACTACTTTTTACGTTCTTCCCAGCAAAATTAAGTACCTTCTCCAATGCTACAAACTACCTTTTACGTTCTTTCTAGCAAAGTTAAGCACCATCCAACATGCTCCGGACCATGTTTTTCTTTCTTTAACTAAAAACTAAAAAAAAAAAAAAAATAAATAAAACTAAGCCCAATTCAACATGCTTCAGACCTCGTGTTTCGTTCTTCCAAGCAAAGGTAAGCACCATCCACAATGCTCCGGACTACTTTTTACGTTCTTTCCAGCAAAATAAAGCACCTTCGCCAATGCTACAAACTACCTTTAACGTTCTTTCTAGCAAAATTAAGCACCATCCAACATGCTCCGGACCATGTTTTTCTTTCTTTAACTAAAACCTTAAAAAAAAATAAATAAATAAAACTAAGCCCAATTCAACATGCTTCAGACCACGTTTTTCGTTCTTCCCAGCAAAATTAAGCACCTTCTCCAATGCTACAGACAACTTTTTACGTTCTTCCTAGCAAAATTAAGCACCATCCAACATGCTCCGGACCATGTTTTTCTTTCTTTAACTAAAAACTAAAAAAAAAAATAAATAAATAAAACTAAGCCCAATTCAACATGCTTCAGACCTCGTGTTTCTTTCTTCCAAGCAAAGGTAAGCACCATCCACAATGCTCCGGACTACTTTTTACGTTCTTCCCAGCAAAATTAAGTACCTTCTCCAATGCTACAAACTACCTTTTACGTTCTTTCTAGCAAAGTTAAGCACCATCCAACATGCTCCGGACCATGTTTTTCTTTCTTTAACTAAAAACTAAAAAAAAAAAAAATAAATAAAACTGAGCCCAATTCAACATGCTTCAGACCTCGTGTTTCGTTCTTCCAAGCAAAGGTAAGCACCATCCACAATGCTCCGGACTTCTTTTTACGTTCTTCACAGCAAAATACAGCACCTTCTCCAATGCTATAAACTACCTTTAACGTTCTTTCTAGCAAAATTAAGCACCATCCAACATGCTCCGGACCATGTTTTTCATTCTTTAACTAAAAACTAAAAAAAAAAAAATAAATAAAACTGAGCCCAATTCAACATGCTTCAGACCTCGTGTTTCGTTCTTCCAAGCAAAGGTAAGCACCATCCACAATGCTCCGGACTTCTTTTTACGTTCTTCACAGCAAAATACAGCACCTTCTCCAATGCTATAAACTACCTTTAACGTTCTTTCTAGCAAAATTAAGCACCATCCAACATGCTCCGGACCATGTTTTTCTTTCTTTAACTAAAAACTAAAAAAAAAAAATAAATAAAACTAAGCCCAATTCAACATGCTTCAGACCATGTTTTTCGTTCTTCCAAGCAAAGGTAAGCACCATCCACAATGCTCCGGACTACTTTTTACGTTCTTCCCAGCAAAAATAAGTACCTTCTCCAATGCTACAAACTACCTTTTACGTTCTTTCTAGCAAAGTTAAGCACCATCCAACATGCTCCGGACCATGTTTTTCTTTCTTTAACTAAAAACTTAAAAAAAAAAAAATAAATAAAACTAAGCCCAATTCAACATGCTTCAGACCACGTTTTTCGTTCTTCCAAGCAAAGGTAAGCACCATCCACAATGCTCAGGACTACTTTTTACGTTCTTCCCAGCAAAACTAAGTACCTTCTCCAATGCTACAGACTACTTTTTACGTTCTTTCTAGCAAAATTAAGAACCATCCAACATGCTCCGGACCATGTTTTTCATTCTTTAACTAAAAACTTAAAAAAAATATATATAAATAAAACTATGCCCAATTCAACATGCTTCAGACCATGTTTGTCGTTCTTCCAAGCAGAGGTAAGCACCATCCACAATGCTCCGGACTTCTTTTTACGTTCTTCCCAGCAAAATTAAGCACCTTCTCCAATGCTCAAGACTACTTTCTACGTTCTTCCCAGCAAAACTAAGTACCACCCAACATGCACCGGACTACGATTTTCTTTCTTTAACTAAAAACTTAAAAAAAAAAACAAACTAAGCCCAATTTAACATGCTTTAGACCACGTTTTTCGTTCTTTCCAGCAAAATAAAGCACCTTCTCCAATGCTACAAACTACCTTTAACGTTCTTTCTAGCAAAATTAAGCACCATCCAACATGCTCCGGACCATGTTTTTCTTTCTTTAACTAAAAACTTAAAAAAAATAAATAAATAAAACTAAGCCCAATTCAACATGCTTCAGACAACGTTTTTCGTTCTTCCAAGCAAAGGTAAGCACCATCCACAATGCTCAGGACTACTTTTTACGTTCTTCCCAGCAAAATAAAGCACCTTCTCCAATGCTACAGACTACTTTTTACGTTCTTTCTAGCAAAATTAAGAACCATCCAACATGCTCCGGACCATGTTTTTCATTCTTTAACTAAAAACTTAAAAAAAATATATATAAATAAAACTATGCCCAATTCAACATGCTTCAGACCATGTTTGTCGTTCTTCCAAGCAGAGGTAAGCACCATCCACAATGCTCCGGACTTCTTTTTACGTTCTTCCCAGCAAAATTAAGCACCTTCTCCAATGCTCAAGACTACTTTCTACGTTCTTCCCAGCAAAACTAAGTACCACCCAACATGCACCGGACTACGATTTTCTTTCTTTAACTAAAAACTTAAAAAAAAAAACAAACTAAGCCCAATTTAACATGCTTTAGACCACGTTTTTCGTTCTTTCCAGCAAAATAAAGCACCTTCTCCAATGCTACAAACTACCTTTAACGTTCTTTCTAGCAAAATTAAGCACCATCCAACATGCTCCGGACCATGTTTTTCTTTCTTTAACTAAAAACTTAAAAAAAATAAATAAATAAAACTAAGCCCAATTCAACATGCTTCAGACAACGTTTTTCGTTCTTCCAAGCAAAGGTAAACACCATCCACAATGCTCCGGACTACTCTTTACGTTCTTCCCAAGAAAATTAAGCACCTTCTCCAATGCTCCAGGCTACTGTTAACGTTCTTCCCAGCAAAATTAAGTACCTTCTCCAATGCTACAAACTATTTTTTACGTTCTTCCAAGCAAAACTAAGTACCACCCAACATGCTCCGGACCATGTTTTTCTTTCTTTAACTAAAAACTTAAAAAAAAAAACAAACTAAGCCCAATTCAACATGCTTCAGACCACGTTTTTTGTTCTTCCAAGCAAAGGTAAGCACCATCCACAATGCTCTATGCTACTATCTACGTTCTTTCAAGCAAAATTAAGCACCTTCTCCAATGCTCCATACTACTTTTTACGTTCTACCAAGCAAAATTAAGAACCATCCAACATGCTCCGGACTACGTTTTTCTTTCTTTAACTAAAAACTTAAAAAAAAAAAACTTAGATCAATTCAACATGCTTCAGACCACGTTTTTTGTTCTTCCAAGCAAAGGTAAGCACCATCCAAAATGCTCCATACTACTTTTTACGTTCTTCCAAGCAAAATTAAGAACCATCCAACATGCTCCGGACTACGTTTTTCTTTCTTTAACTAAAAACTTACAAAAAAAAACATAGATCAATTCAACATGCTTCAGACCACGTTTTTTGTTCTTCTAAACAAATATAAGCACCATCCACAATGATCCATACTACTTTTTACGTTTTTCCAAGCAAAATAAAGCACCTTCTCCAATGCTCCATAATACTTTTAACGTTCTTCCAAGCAAAATTAAGAACCATCCAACATGCTCCGGACTACGTTTTTCTTTCTTTAACTAAAAACTTACAAAAAAAAACTTAGATCAATTCAACATGCTTTAGACCACGTTTTTTGTTCTTCCAAACAAAGGTAAGCACCATCCACAATGCTCCATACTACTATCTACGTTCTTCCAAGCAAAATTAAGCACCTTCTCAAATGCTCCATACTACTATTAACGTTCTTCCAAGCAAAATTAAGAACCATCCAACATGCTCCGGACTATGTTTTTCTTTCTTTAACTAAAAACTTACAAAAAAAAAACTTAGATCAATTCAACATGCTTCAGACCATGTTTTTTGTTCTTCCAAGCAAAGGTGAGCACCATTCACATTGCTCCATAATACTATCTACGTTCTTCCAAGCAAAATTAAGCACCTTCTCCAATGCTCCCTACTACTTTTTACGTTCTTCCAAGCAAAATAAGGAACCATCCAACATGCTCCGGACTACGTTTTTCTTTCTTTAACTAAAAACTTAAAAAAAAAAAACTTAGACCAATTCAACATGCTTCAGATCATGTTTTTTGTTCTTCCAAGCAAAGGTAAGCACCATTCACATTGCTCCATAATACTATCTACGTTCTTCCAAGCAAAATTAAGCACCTTCTCCAATGCTCCCTACTACTTTTTACGTTCTTCCAAGCAAAATAAGGAACCATCCAACATGCTCCGGACTACGTTTTTCTTTCTTTAACGAAAAACTTAAAAAAAAAAAAACTTAGATCAATTCAACATGCTTCAGACCATGTTTTTTGTTCTTCCAAGCAAAGGTAAGCACCATTCACATTGCTCCATACTACTATCTTCGTTCTTCCAAGCAAAATTAAGCACCTTCTCCAATGCTCCCTACTACTTTTTACGTTCTTCCAAGCAAAATAAGGAACCATCCAACATGCTCCGGACTACGTTTTTCTTTCTTTAACTAAAAACCTAAAAAAAAAAACTTAGATCAATGCAACATGCTTCAGACCACGTTTTTTGTTCTTCCAAGCAAAGGTAAGCACCATCCACATTGCTCCATACTACTATCTACGTTCTTCCAAGCAAAATTAAGCACCTTCTCCAATGCTCCATACTACTTTTTACGTTCTTCCAAGCAAAATTAAGCACCTTCTCCAATGCTCCCTACTACTTTTTACGTTCTTCCAAGCAAAATAAGGAACCATCCAACATGCTCCGGACTACGTTTTTCTTTCTTTAACTAAAAACTTAAAAAAACAAAAACTTATATGAATGCAACATGATTCAGACCACGTTTTTTGTTCTTCCAAGCAAAGGTAAGCACCATCCACAATGCTCCATACTACTATCTACGTTCTTCCAAGCAAAATTAAGCACCTTCTCCAATGCTCCATACTACTATCTACGTTCTTCCAAGCAAAATTAAGCACCTTCTCCAATGCTCCAAGTTACCGTACGCCAACTTCGCAACATCAGCATCGCTCCCACGATGCTCACGACGACGCGTGCGGCAGCCCGTAAGCCACCGGCAACATGATGCGCGCATAGAACGCAGCGTCAGCACCGTTCCCACGGGAGGGACACATAGGGACGCAAGATCAAGAGAGCAAAATAAAATTAAAATTAGTCTGAATAAGACCGTCAACCAGGACGGTATCTTTTTTAAAAATACCGCCCCTCGGTTGAAAACTTAACTGGCGCCCGAAGTCGGGACCCTTGTGCAGTAACAGTATAACAGTTGCACCCAAAAACTGAAGACACCTCTAGCTGCCTCTATAACGAGAATTCGGTAACCGGACTATTTTCCATCGCGGATCAACTCTACGATTTGCGTTACCGGAGCGCGACCAGGTGCGCTGCATAACAAAGGGCATGAATTTCCTGATCACCATCTTATTGTGAGTATTTCCAAATTCCGAAAAGTGAAAAGTGTTTACTCGCATAAATATTAAGAAGTGATTAGTGAAATTGTCACACATTGAAAGGCAAGTAGCTTTCTTACAACGTGGTGACGTAAATGAAAGGCAAGTAGCTTTCATTGGAGGAAGTGAAGTGATCGAAAGGCAAGAAGCTTTTGTTTAAGAGGAAGTGACGATAGTGCAAGGCAAGTAGCTTGTATTCTAGAAGGTCACGTAAGTGAAAGGCAAGAAGCTTTCACCACAGGAAGTGAAGTAAGTGAAAGGAAAGAAGCTTTAGTTGAAGGATACTGAGCAAGATGGCAAACCCAAACCCAATCATCTTCCCAGCACGCCTTAACGCGTCAACCCATGTACCGATAGCTGATCCATCGGCCTCCGGACCGATAGCCGCTCCTCGGATTACTATCGACACAACTATAAGTTTCGAAGATCGTGGTAAAATCCCGCAGATTGTGAGAGATCTGCCCGATTTTAATGGGAATCCACGAGACCTCAGTCAGTGAATGTTGGACGTCGAAGATGTCCTGGAACTCTTTGACGATCTAAAGGATAGTTTTCAGTACCATCTACTGATTAAAACTATTCGTAGGAAGATAAAAGGGGAGGCAAACGATGCCTTGATAACAAGCAATACCCCTACTAAGTGGGAGAACATCAAAGAAGTGCTGAAGTTGTACTATGCAGATAAGAGGGACCTTATGACCCTCGATAATCAACTGAAATCGTTAGTACGAACCAAGCAGGAGAGTATAGAGAGCTACTACTCTAGAGTTAGGGAGCTCGTAACGCTCATTAGTTCAGCCATTTCCATGGATGGCCAGTGGAAAGGGCACGAACTTGTGCTAATGCGATTGTACAATCAGATCGCACTAGACACATTCATTCGTGGACTAGGTGACCCGCTCTCCAGATTCTGCAAAAATTTCAGACCACAAAGCCTCGCTCAAGCATACAGCTATTGCGTGGACTATTTGAACCTGGACGCACGTAACGCCCCTGTTAACATACCAGCGTGGCATCCGATTCCAACTGCGGCACCCCGCCAATTGATCGCACCACCCAGACCAAACCCCATTGCGAGAGCACCTGTCCCGCCACCGAGACAGTTTATCGCTCCGAATAATTTCACAAGGCCACCACCAATCCCGCAACCCCGAAATTTTAAAACAGATAATGGACCGAATGTATTCGCACCAAACAGAACCTTTGTTCAGCCACAAACACGTCCGGAACCAATGGACACGAGTACACTTCGTACACAGCAAATTGACTACGGTAATAGACCAACAGGGCAAAGGCGAGGGCCAAGTGATTCTATGAGAGCTCATGGACCTGACGCAAAACGATTCGCGCATGCGTTGGAAGAAATATTTAGTTCCGAAGAGTACGAGAAATGGTACGATCAACAGTACGAACAAACCAAGGAACCGATAAGCATCGATGAATGCCTTGAAACCCTCGGTAGTATCAAAATCGAGGATAAGGAAGACGAACCCATTGAAGTAGAGGTACACCAAGCCGAAGACGGGGGAAAGGAAAAAATCCTTTTTTAGAAGAAACGGAATGGGTATCGAAGTGGTTCGGGTAAAACCTCTTCCGTACATTTTGATACCCACGTCTAAAGGACCCCTCAAAATGCTTGTTGACAGTGGGGCCAACGTTAACGTTATTTCAAAAAAATGGGCCTTAGCATCGGGAAAACCAATAGAAACCACAGGAGCACAGAATGTAAGAGGAGTCACGGGAAATCAAGAAATAAACCAGTCTGTGACACTAAATTTATTTCAACCTCTTTTAGACACAAAATTCAAATTTCTAATTTTTGACTTCCATTCGTTTTTCGATGGAATCTTAGGAACCGAAATAGTTTTTGGAAATAGGTTTAACCTATCTTCCGGAGCAAAGACACTCCAGATAAAATGCAACTCAGGAAAATTAAAAACCATACCATTGGAATTTTACACGCCCACTCCAACCCTAAGACGGACCATTAATAAAGCTGAAAATATCGATAATCTGAAAAAAATTCGAATATCCCACCTGAATGACACTGAGAAAGCTTCGCTTCTCAAAATACTAACCAAATCGAAACCAGTTTTCTATAATCCTGACAGGAAGCTTACTTGTTCAACTAACGTCGAATGTAGCATTCGCACTACAGACGACATCCCGGTGTATCAAAAAACATACCCATACCCACTAGCATACAAGGCAGAAGTAGAGAAGCAATTAGAAAAACTGCTTCACGATGGCATAATAAGACCATCTAGGTCAGCATGGAATTCACCTGTGTGGGTTGTCCCCAAAAAAATGGACTCTTCAGGTGAAAAGAAATTCCGACTAGTAATAGATTACCGTAAGATTAATGAAAAAACAATTTCAGATAAATACCCCATGCCTGAAATAGCTAACACCATAGACCAACTAGGCGGCAATAGTTATTTTACTACTCTCGATCTCGCGTCGGGATTCCACCAAATCAAAATGAAAGAAGAAGACATCGAAAAGACAGCATTCTCTGTCAATTATGGTAAATATGAATTCGTTCGTATGCCATTTGGCCTGAAAAACGCGCCTGCAATTTTTCAAAGGGCCGTGGACGATGTATTGCGAGACCACATCGGTAAACGATGCTTCGTTTATATTGATGACGTAATAGTCGTAGGTAAAACCCTCGAAGAACACCTGGAAAACCTAGAAATCGTCCTAAAAACCCTGCACGAAGCCAACCTCAAAGTCCAGTTGGACAAAACAGAATTCCTGCATAAATCAGTAGAATTTCTTGGTTACATCATTACAGACAGAGGCATAAAACCAAATGAGAAAAAAATAGAAGCAATTAAAAAATTCCCTGAACCCAAAAATCTTAAACAGCTCAGAGGATTTTTAGGAATGATGGGATACTATCGGAGGTTTATTAAGGATTTTTCTAAAATAGCCAAACCCTTAACTAAACTCCTAAGGGGGGAAGGAGACTCTAAGAGTGCGAAAAGAATAGATTTAGACGCAAAACAGAGAAAATGCTTTGACAACATGAAACAAATTTTGTCTGGGAACGATATCTTAATGTACCCAGATTTTTCTAAGCCATTCTGCTTAACTACAGATGCATCTGACTACGCCCTAGGAGCTGTTTTAAGTCAAGGCACCACTGGAAACGACAAACCAATCCACTTCGCTTCTCGAACCCTTAACAAAACCGAAGAAGCATATAGCGCCACTGAAAAAGAGCTTTTGGCCATTGTCTGGGCCCTAAAGGTTTTCAGAGCGTATCTTTATGGGCAGAAGGTAAAAATCTTCACAGACCATCAACCACTCACCTACAATCTCTCCTCTAAAACTTGTAATAGAAAACTAATGAACTGGCGAAACTTTATTGAGGAACATGACTATGAGATCATGTATAAGCCGGGAAAAGCGAATGTAGTAGCAGACGCTTTGAGCCGGATCCAAATAAATTCATTAACGCCCACCCAACATTCCGCCGAAGATGATGATTCGCATTACATCATCTCTACCGAAGCACCTTTAAACAGTTTCCGCTCACAAATAATTCTCGAACAAACGACCAATAATCCGGAAACAGTGGTTTTACAACCCTTCCCTGGTTATCGCAGAATTTTGATCAAAAGGACCAAATTTAATGAACAAATTTTGACCACCATTTTAAAAGAATTTTGTGACCCGTCAAAAACCAATGGACTATACACCTCTGAGAAAATTCTGGGACAACTTCAGGAAGTATACAAAAAATATTTCAGCAGAGCTGGTCTGCTCAAAATTCGATTCACCCAAACACTATTGAAAGATGTTACAGAAGAAGCCGAGCAAGAAAAAATCATTCGTGAAACTCACGACAGAGCTCACCGCGGTATACAAGAAAACAAATTTCAGATTTTGCGTGAATTCTATTTCCCGAAAATCACACAACATCTGAAAAAGTACATACGAGTTTGTGACAAATGCAACACGTCAAAATACGATCGCCAACCGTTAATTATCCCAGTCCAGGAAACCCCCATACCAAACTATCCCTATCAAATTATCCATTTAGATATATTCCAGATAGAATCAAATTATTTCTTATCATGCGTCGACAAATTTAGCAAATACGGTCGCATGATACCGATAAAGTCACGACACAGCATCCACGTTGGAAAAGCTTTATGGAACGCAGTTACTTCCTTTGTAATACCAAACACAATAGTAATGGACAACGAACGAGCATTCCAATCACCCGACATTAGAGGGAAATTGCCCTCTCACCCGACATTAGAGGGAAATTGCTTGACTTGAACATTACGGTTTACCTAACTCCCAATAGCAAATCCGAAGTGAATGGTGCTGTCGAACGATTTCATTCCACCATCCTCGAACTATATCGAATCCAAAAACAGATCACCCCACATCTACCACCCCGTAACCTCATCCATATAGCAGTCGAAAAATATAACAACACGATCCACTCCTCAACACTGCGAACTCCGAAGGAGATTCTTTTTGGCAAACAACGAGACCCAGACAGACAGACCGACCCAGACACATTAGAACAAATACGAAGCAAATTACATGACGAAATAATTCTCAGATTGAAGGAAGCACAAAGAAAGCAACTTAGAACTACCAATAAGGATAGGACGCCTCCTCCAATACTAAGACCAGGCCAAACAGTATACGTAAAAGATAAGATCATCAAACCCAAGCATAAAAAGATATTCAAAAAAACTGTTGTCAAAAACAATAACGAAGTAACATTCAGGAATCAAGGTAACGCTAAATTACATAAGTCTAACGTAAAAAACATTGATCTTTCCACAGAATCCCAGCAGCCTTAGGGAACCTCAGCATACAAAACCTCAACAATGATCATGTCGCGATAGTCCACATAGCGCAAAGCAAAATAATCCAAGGACATTCAAAAATCATTCATAAAATTAACACAACCGAGCTACGACACACAGTTGACGACATCAAAGACAAAATATTAACACTCGACTACAACGACACCCAAATCACTGACTTAATGACATGGAAGTTGAACGAACTCGAAGCAAACCTCCAAATTATCAAACCAAACCATCAACGGCAAAAACGATGGGATGCGCTTGGCAGAGCCTGGAAATGGTTAGCTGGTTCACCTGACGCTGACGACTTACTTTACATTAACAACGGACTAACAAACCTATCCGAAAACAGCAATAGGCAAATAATCATTAATAACGAAGCTTTCGAGGGAATCAACAACATTACCGATACAATCAACAGCATAATAAGAGAAGAGGAAAACATGTTAGAACAAGTTAAGTCTGTAAACGTTCTATTAAAAATAATTCTTAATCTAGACATCCTGAACCACGAGGTAATTAAAATCCAGAATGCTATAACATTCTCAAAGTAAGGATTAGTTAGTAATAGAATGATAAAACTAGAAGAAGTAAATTTTATAAACAAAATGCTCTCTGATCAAGGAATACCAACAGAACTCCCCGATGAAGCAATAGGTTTAACTACGTCTACCGTAGGAACGGACGGAGAAACTATCATCTATGTAATCAACATACCGAACCTGAGCAACGCATTATACCAGCTTTTGAGAATCGAACCGATAATTTCTCAATCAATGCGGATAAAACTGGCAGGAAACGAGTACCTTCATGGTGACGGTAAAATCTACCTTAAAACCAACCCCTGTTCTGGACTAGGCAATTGGAGCCTCTGCAACTTTAACAACCTGAAAGATGTTTCGTCGGATGACTGCATAGCCAATATAGTTAAAGGGCATGACAGCAAGTGCGTCTACGAATCCACCGAAGACCACCCGATCGTAACCGTAATGAGCCAAACCATTCTACTGCTGAATGTCGTGAACGAGACGCTCATCAACGATTGTGGAATGTCCAACAGGCATCTTTTGGGATCATTCTTGGTCACATACAAGAATTGCACCATCTCGATCCGAGACTTCACTTTCACAAACCAAATTGTGAACACCACAGAATACCCTATTTTTTCGTTGACCACAGGCCTAAACGTCACCAAACATTCCATCGAGCAGCGAACCGATCTGCATATGCTGACGAAGCTACAACATAGAAATTTAAACCACCTCTCGGGTCTTCAAACAACTGCAGCCAACCACCACTGGACAATCATGGGAGGATTCACTTTCACCACCCTCGTCATCATAATTCTGGCAGCCTATATCTTTTTTCACTTCAGAAACCAACCGCGCACCATGCTAATCAACACAGCCACCCCGGTCCAGTTCATCGGAAAAGAATGCGCCAGCCTGCCACGTTCATACAGACCTCCATCTTTGAACGTTTAAACATCGAACCAGGAGGTTCGACACTTCAGGGGGGAGCAGTTACCGTACGCCAACTTCGCAACATCAGCATCGCTCCCACGATGCTCACGACGACGCGTGCGGCAGCCCGTAAGCCACCGGCAACATGATGCGCGCATAGAACGCAGCGTCAGCACCGTTCCCACGGGAGGGACACATAGGGACGCAAGATCAAGAGAGCAAAATAAAATTAAAATTAGTCTGAATAAGACCGTCAACCAGGACGGTATCTTTTTTAAAAATACCGCCCCTCGGTTGAAAACTTAACTTCCATACTACTTTTAACGTTCTTCCAAGCAAAATTAGGAACCATCCAACATGCTCCGGACTACGTTTTTCTTTCTTTAACTAAAAACCTAAAAAAAAAAGCTAAGATCAATTCAACATGCTTCAGACCACGTTTTTTGTTCTTCCAAGCAAAGGGTAGCACCATCCACAATGCTCCATACTACTATCTACGTTCTTCCAAGCAAAATTAAGCACCTTCTCCAATGCTCCATACTACTTTTTACGTTCTTCCAAGCAAAATTAGAAACCATCAAACATGCTCCGGACTTCGTTTTTCTTTCTTTAACTAAAAACTTAAAAAAAAAAAAACTAAGATCAATTCAACATGCTTCAGACCACGTTTTTTGTTCTTCCAAGCAAAGGTAAGCACCATCCACAATGCTCCATACTACTATCTACGTTCTTCCAAGCAAAATTAAGCACCTTCTCCAATGCTCCATACTACTATCTACGTTCTTCCAAGCAAAATTAAGCACCTTCTCCAATGCTCCATACTACTTTTTACGTTCTTCCAAGCAAAATAAGGAACCATCCAACATGCTCCGGACTACGTTTTTCTTTCTTTAACTAAAAACCTAAAAAAAAAAAACTTAGATCAATGCAACATGCTTCAGACCACGTTTTTTGTTCTTCCAAGCAAAGGTAAGCACCATCCACATTGCTCCATACTACTATCTACGTTCTTCCAAGCAAAATTAAGCACCTTCTCCAATGCTCCATACTACTTTTTACGTTCTTCCAAGCAAAATTAAGCACCTTCTCCAATGCTCCATACTACTTTTCACGTTCTTCCAAGCAAAATTAGGAACCATCCAACATGCTCCGGACTACGTTTTTCTTTCTTTAACTAAAAACCTAAAAAAAAAAAAACTTAGATCAATGCAACATGCTTCAGACCACGTTTTTTGTTCTTCCAAGCAAAGGTAAGCACCATCCACAATGCTCCATACTACTATCTACGTTCTTCCAAGCAAAATTAAGCACCTTCTCCAATGCTCCATACTACTATCTACGTTCTTCCAAGCAAAATTAAGCACCTTCTCCAATGCTCCATACTACTTTTTACGTTCTTCCAAGCAAAATTAGGAACCATCCAACATGCTCCGGACTTCGTTTTTCTTTCTTTAACTAAAAACTTAAAAAAACAAAAACTTAGATGAATGCAACATGATTCAGACCACGTTTTTTGTTCTTCCAAGCAAAGGTAAGCACCATCCACAATGCTCCATACTACTATCTACGTTCTTCCAAGCAAAATTAAGCACCTTCTCCAATGCTCCATACTACTATCTACGTTCTTCCAAGCAAAATTAAGCACCTTCTCCAATGCTCCATACTACTTTTTACGTTCTTCCAAGCAAAATTAGGAACCATCCAACATGCTCCGGACTACGTTTTTCTTTCTTTAACTAAAAACCTAAAAAAAAAAAAACTTAGATCAATGCAACATGCTTCAGACCACGTTTTTTGTTCTTCCAAGCAAAGGTAAGCACCATCCACAATGCTCCATACTACTATCTACGTTCTTCCAAGCAAAATTAAGCACCTTCTCCAATGCTCCATACTACTTTTTACGTTCTTCCAAGCATAATTAGGAACCATCAAACATGCTCCGGACTACGTTTTTCTTTCTTTAACTAAAAACTTAAAAAAAAAAAACTAAGATCAATTCAACATGCTTCAGACCACGTTTTTTGCTCTTAGAAGCAAAGGGTAGCACCATCCACAATGCTCCATACTACTATCTACGTTCTTCCAAGCAAAATTAAGCACCTTCTCCAATGCACCATACTACTTTTTATGTTCTTTCAAGCAAAATTAAGCACCTTCTCCAATGCTCCATACTACTTTTTACGTTCTTCCAAGCAAAATTAGGAACCATCCAACATGCTCCGGACTACGTTTTTCTTTCTTTAACTAAAAACCTCAAAAAAAAAAACTAAGATCAATTCAACATACTTCTGACCACGTTTTTTGTTCTTCCAAGCAAAGGTAAGCACCATCCACAATGCTCCATACTACTATCTACGTTTTTCCAAGCAAAATTAAGCACCTTCTCCAATGCACCATACTACTTTTTACGTTCTTCCAAGCAAAATTAAGCACCTTCTCCAATGCTCCATACTACTTTTTACGTTCTTCCAAGCAAAATTAAGAACCATCCAACATGCTCCGGACTACGTTTTTCTTTCTTTAACTAAAAACTTAAAAAAAAAACTTGGATCAATTCAACATGCTTCAGACCACGTTTTTTGTTCTTCCAAGCAAAGTTAAGCACCATCCACAATGCTCCATACTACTATCTACGTTCTTCCAAGCAAAATTAAGCACCTTCTCCAATGCTCCATACTACTTTTTACGTTCTTCCAAGCAAAATTAGGAACCATCCAACATGCTCCGGACTACGTTTTTCTTTCTTTAACTAAAAACCTAAAAAAAAAAAAACTTAGATCAATTCAACATGCTTCAGACCACGTTTTTTGTTCTTCCAAGCAAAGGTAAGCACCATCCACAATGCTCCATACTACTATCTACGTTCTTCCAAGCAAAATTAAGCACCTTCTCCAATGCTCCATACTACTTTTTACGTTCTTCCAAGCATAATTAGGAACCATCAAACATGCTCCGGACTACGTTTTTCTTTCTTTAACTAAAAACTTAAAAAAAAAAAACTAAGATCAATTCAACATGCTTCAGACCACGTTTTTTGTTCTTCCAAGCAAAGGTAAGCACCATCCACAATGCTCCATACTACTATCTACGTTCTTCCAAGCAAAATTAAGCACCTTCTCCAATGCTCCATACTACTTTTTACGTTCTTCCAAGCATAATTAGGAACCATCAAACATGCTCCGGACTACGTTTTTCTTTCTTTAACTAAAAACTTAAAAAAAAAAAAACTAAGATCAATGCAACATGCTTCAGACCACGTTTTTTGTTCTTCCAAGCAAAGGTAAGCACCATCCACAATGCTCCATACTACTATCTACGTTCTTCCAAGCAAAATTAAGCACCTTCTCCAATGCTCCATACTACTATCTACGTTCTTCCAAGCAAAATTAAGCACCTTCTCCAATGCTCCATACTACTTTTTACGTTCTTCCAAGCAAAATTAGGAACCATCCAACATGCTCCGGACTACGTTTTTCTTTCTTTCACTAAAAACCTCAAAAAAAAAAAACTAAGATCAATTCAACATACTTCAGACCACGTTTTTTGTTCTTCCAAGCAAAGGTAAGCACCATCCACAATGCTCCATACTACTATCTTCGTTCTTCCAAGCAAAATTAAGCACCTTCTCCAATGCACCATACCACTTTTTACGTTCTTCCAAGCAAAATTAAGCACCTTCTCCAATGCTCCATACTACTTTTTACGTTCTTCCAAGCAAAATTAGGAACCATCAAACATGCTCCGGACTACGTTTTTCTTTCTTTAACTAAAAACTTAAAAAAAAAAAACTAAGATCAATTCAACATGCTTCAGACCACGTTTTTTGCTCTTAGAAGCAAAGGGTAGCACCATCCACAATGCTCCATACTACTATCTACGTTCTTCCAAGCAAAATTAAGCACCTTCTCCAATGCTCCATACTACTTTTTACGTTCTTCCAAGCAAAATTAAGCACCATCTAACATGCTCCGGACCATGTTTTTCTTTCTTTAACTAAAAACTTAAAAAAAAAACCATGCAAAATTCCACGTGCTTCAGACCACGTTTTTCGTTCTTCCAAGCAAAGGTAAGCACCATCCACAATGCTTCGGACCACTTTTAACGTTCTTCCCAGCAAAATTAAGCACCTTCTCCAATGCTACAAACTACTTTTACGTTCTTTCTAGCAAAATTAAGCACCATCCAACATGCTCCGGACTATGTTTTTCTTTCTTTAACTAAAAACTAAAAAGAAAAAAATAAATAAATAAAACTTAGCCCAATTCAACATGCTTCAGACCACGTTTTCCGTTCTTCCAAGCGTAGGTAAGCACCATCCACAATGCTCCGGACTACTTTTAACGTTCTTCCCAGCAAAATTAAGCACCTTCTTCAATGCTCCGGACTACTTTTTACGTTCTTTATAGCAAAATTAAGCACCATCCAACATGCTTCGGACCATGTTTTTCTTTCTTTAACTAAAAACTTAAAAGAAAATTAATAAATAAAACTAAGCCCAATTCAACATGCTTCAGACCACGTTTTCCGTTCTTCCAAGCGTAGGTAAGCACCATCCACAATGCTCCGGACTACTTTTTACGTTCTTCCCAGCAAAATTAAGCACCTTCTCCAATGCTACAAAGTACTTTTTACGTTCTTTCTAGCAAAATTAAGCACCATCCAACATGCTCCGGACCATGTTTTTCTTTCTTTAACTAAAAACTTTAAAAAAAAATAAATAAATAAAACTAAGCCCAATTCAACATGCTTCAGACCACGTTTTTCGTTCTTCCAAGCAAAGGTAAGCACCATCCACAATGCTCCTGACTACTCTTTACGTTCTTCCCAATAAAATTAAGCACCTTCTCCAATGCTACAAACTACTTTTTACGTTCTTTCTAGCAAAATTAAGCACAATCCAACATGCTCCGGACCATGTTTTTCTTTCTTTAACTAAAAAAAAAAAGAAAAAAAACAAATAAATAAAACTAAGCCCAATTCAACATGCTTCAGACCACGTTTTCCGTTCTTCCAAGCAAAGTTAAGCACCATCCACAATGCTCCGGACTACTTTTTACGTTCTTCCCAGCAAAATTAAGCACCTTCTTCAATGCTCCGGACTACTTTTTACGTTCTTTATAGCAAAATTAAGCACCATCCAACATGCTTCGGACCATGTTTTTCTTTCTTTAACTAAAAACTTAAAAGAAAATTAATAAATAAAACTAAGCCCAATTCAACATGCTTCAGACCACGTTTTCCGTTCTTCCAAGCGTAGGTAAGCACCATCCACAATGCTCCGGACTACTTTTTACGTTCTTCCCAGCAAAATTAAGCACCTTCTCCAATGCTACAAAGTACTTTTTACGTTCTTTCTAGCAAAATTAAGCACCATCCAACATGCTCCGGACCATGTTTTTCTTTCTTTAACTAAAAACTTTAAAAAAAAATAAATAAATAAAACTAAGCCCAATTCAACATGCTTCAGACCACGTTTTTCGTTCTTCCAAGCAAAGGTAAGCACCATCCACAATGCTCCTGACTACTCTTTACGTTCTTCCCAATAAAATTAAGCACCTTCTCCAATGCTACAAAGTACTTTTTACGTTCTTTCTAGCAAAATTAAGCACCATCCAACATGCTCCGGACCATGTTTTTCTTTCTTTAACTAAAAAAAAAAAAGAAAAAAAATAAATAAATAAAACTAAGCCCAATTCAACATGCTTCAGACCACGTTTTCCGTTCTTCCAAGCAAAGTTAAGCACCATCCACAATGCTCCGGACTACTTTTTACGTTCTTCCCAGCAAAATTAAGCACCTTCTCCAATGCTACAAACTACTTTTTACGTTCTTTCTAGCAAAATGAAGCACCATCCAACATGCTCCGGACCATGTTTTTCTTTCTTTAACTAAACACTTAAAAAAAAAATAAATAAATAAAACTAAGCCTAATTCAACATGCTTCAGACCATGGTTTTCGTTCTTCCAAGCAAAGGTAAGCACCATCTACAATGCTCCGGGCTACTTTTTACGTTCTTCCCAGCAAAATTAAGCACCTTCTCCAATGCTTCAGACTACTTTTAACGTTCTTCTTAGCAAAATTAAGCACCATCCAACATGCTCCGGATTACGTTTTTCTCTCGTTAACTAAAAACTGAAAAATAAACTAAACCCAATTCAACATGCTTCAGACCTCGATTTTCGTTCTTCCAAGCAAAGGTAAGCACCATCTATAATGCTCCGGGCTACTTTTTACGTTCTTCCCAGCAAAATTAAGCACTTTCTCCAATGCTTCAGACTACTTTTTACGTTCTTCCTAGCAAAATTAAGCACCATCCAACATGCTCCGGATTACGTTTTTCTCTCGTTAACTAAAAACTGAAAAATAAACTAAACCCAATTCAACATGCTTCAGACCTCGATTTTCGTTCTTCCAAGCAAAGGTAAGCACCATCTACAATGCTCCGGGCTACTTTTTACGTTCTCCCCAGCAAAATAAAGCACCTTCTCCAATGCTACAGACTACTTTTTACGTTCGTTCTAGCAAAATTAAGCACCATCCAACATGCTCCGGACCATGTTTTACTTTTTTTAATTTAAAACTTAAAAGAAAAAAATAAATGAATAAAACTAAGCCCAATTAAACATGCTTCAGACCACGTATTTCGTTCTTCCAAGCAAAGGTAAGCACCATCCACAATGCTCCGGACTACTTTTTACGTTCTTCCCAGCAAAATTAAGCACCTTCTCCAATGCTACAGACTACTTTTTACGTTCTTTCTAGCAAAATTAAGCACCATCCAACATGCTCCGGACCATGTTTTTCTTTCTTTAACTAAAACCTAAAACAAAAAATTAAATAAATAAAACTAAGCCCAATTCAACATGCTTCAGACCATGGTTTTCGTTCTTCCAAGCAAAGGTAAGCACCATCCACAATGCTCCGGACTACTTTTAACGTTCTTCCCAGAAAAATTATGCACCTTCTCCAATGCTACAGACTACTCTTTACGTTCTCTCTAGCAAAATTAAGCACCATCCAACATGCTTTGGACCATGTTTTTCTTTCTTTAACTAAAAACTTAAAAAAAATATAAATAAATAAAACTAAGCCCAATTCAACATGATTCAGACCATGTTTGTCGTTCTTCCAAGCAAAGGTAAGCACCATCCACAATGCTCCGGGCTACTTTTTACGTTCTTCCTAGCAAATAAAGCACCTTCTCCAATGCTTCAGACTACTTTTTACGTTTTTCTTAGCAAAACAAAGCACCATCCAACATGATCCGGACCATGTTTTTCTTTCTTTAACTAAAACCTTAAAAAAATATAAATAAATAAAACTAAGCCCAATTCAACATGCTTCAGACCATGGTTTTCGTTCTTCCAAGCAAAGGTAAGCACCATCCACAATGCTCCGGACTACTTTTTACGTTCTTCCCAGCAAAATTAAGCACCTTCTCCAATGCTCTAGACTACTTTTTACGTTCTTCCAAGCAAAATTAAGCACCATCCAACATGATCCGGACCACGTTTTTCTTTCTTTAACTAAAAACTAAAAAAAAAATAAATAAATAAAAATAAGCCCGATTCAACATGCTTCAGACCATGTTTTTCGTTCTTCCAAGCAAAGGTAAGCACCATCCACAATGCTCCGGACTAGTTTTTACGTTCTTCCCAGCAAAATTAAGCACCTTCTCCAATGCTACAAAGAACTTTTTACGTTCTTCCAAGCAAAATTAAGCACCATCCAACATGATCCGGACCATGTTTTTCTTTCTTTAACTAAAACCTTAAAAAAAAATAAATAAATAAAACTAAGCCCAATTCAACATGCTTCAGACCACGTTTTTCGTTCTTCCAAGCAAAGGTAAGCACCATCCACAATGTTCCGGACTAGTTTTTACATTCTTCCCAGCAAAATTAAACGCCTTCTCCAATGCTTCAAAGTACTTTTTACGTTCTTTCTAGCAAAATTAAGCACCATCCAACATGCTCCGGACCATATTTTTCTTTCTTTAACTAAAAACTTAAAAAAAAAATTAATAAATAAAACTGAGCCCAATTCAACATGCTTCAGACCACGTTTTTCGTTCTTCCAAGCAAAGGTAAGCACCATCCACAATGCTCCGTACTACTTATTACGTTCTTCCCAGCAAAATTAAGCACTTTCTCCAATGCTACAAACTACTTTTTACGTTCTTTCTATTAAAATTAAGCCCCATCCAACATGCTCCGGACCATGTTTTTCTTTCTTTAACTAAAAACTTAAAAAAAAAAATAATAAATAAAACTGAGCCCAATTCAACATGCTTCAGACCACGTTTTTCGTTCTTCCAAGCAAAGGTAAGCACCATCCACAATGCTCCGTACTACTTATTACGTTTTTCCCAGCAAAATTAAGTACCTTCTCCAATGCTACAAACTACCTTTTACGTTCTTTCTAGCAAAATTTAGCACCATCCAACATGCTCCGGACCATGTTTTTCTTTCTTTAACTAAAACCTTAAAATAAAATAAGTAAATAAAACTAAGCCCAATTCAACATGCTTCAGACCACGTTTTTCGTTCTTCCAAGCAAACGAAAGCACCATCCACATTGCTCCGGACTACTTTTTACGTTCTTCCCAGCAAAATTAAGTACCTTCTCCAATGCTACAAACTACCTTTTACGTTCTTTCTAGCAAAATTAAGCACCATCCAACATGCTCCGGACCATGTTTTTCTTTCTTTAACTAAAAACTTTAAAAAAAATAAATAAATAAAACTAAGCCCAATTCAACATGCTTCAGACCATGTTTTTCGTTCTTCCAAGCAGAGGTAAGCACCATCCACAAAGCTCCGGACTTCTTTTAACGTTCTTCCCAGCAAAATAAAGAACCTTCTCCAATGCTACAGACAACTTTTTACGTTCTTTCTAGCAAAATAAAGCACCATCCAACATGCTCAGGACCATGTTTTTCTTTCTTTAACTAACAACTTAAAAAAAAAATAAATAAATAAAACTAAGCCCAATTCAACATGCTTCAGACCACGTTTTTCGTTCTTCCCAGCAAAATTAAGCACCTTCTCCAATGCTACAGACAACTTTTTACGTTCTTTCTAGCAAAATAAAGCACCATCCAACATGCTCCGGACCATGTTTTTCTTTCTTTAACTAACAACTTAAAAAAAAAATAAATAAATAAAACTAAGCCCAATTCAACATGCTTCAGACCACGTTTTTCGTTCTTCCCAGCAAAATTAAGCACCTTCTCCAATGCTCCGGACTACTTATTACGTTCTTCCCAGCAAAATTAAGCACCTTCTCCAATGCTACAAACTACCTTTTACTTTCTTTCTAGCAAAATAAAGCACCATCCAACATGCTCAGGACCATGTTTTTCTTTCTTTAACTAAAAACTTAAAAAAAAATAAATAAATAAAACTAAGCCCAATTCAACATGCTTCAGACCACGTTTTTCGTTCTTCAAAGCAAAGGTAAGCACCATCCACAATGCTCCGGACTACTTTTTACGTTCTTCCCAGCAAAATTAAGTACCTTCTCCAATGCTACAAACTACCTTTTACGTTCTTTCTAGCAAAATTAAGCACTATCCAACATGCTCCGGACCATGTTTTTCTTTCTTTAACTAAAAACTTAAAAAAATATAAATAAATAAAACTAAGCCCAATTCAACATGCTTCAGACCATGTTTGTCGTTCTTCAAAGCAAACGTAAGCACCATCCACATTGCTCCGGACTACTTTTAACGTTCTTGTCAGCAAAATTAAGCACCTTCTCCAATGCTACAAACTACCTTTTACGTTCTTTCTAGCAAAATTAAGGACCATCCAACATGCTCAGGACCATGTTTTTCTTTCTTTAACTAAAAACTTAAAAAAAAAAATAAATAAATAAAACTAAGCCCAATTCAACATGCTTCAGACCACGTTTTTCGTTCTTCAAAGCAAAGGTAAGCACCATCCACAATGCTCCGGACTACTTTTTACGTTCTTCCCAGCAAAATTAAGCACCTTCTCCAATGCTACAGACTACTTTTTACGTTCTTCCCAGCAAAATTAGGTACCTTCTCCAATGCTACAAACTACTTTTTACGTTCTTTCTAGCAAAATTAAGCACCATCCAACATGCTCAGGACCATGTTTTCCTTTCTTTAACCAAAAACTTAAAAAAAAATAAATACATAAAACTAAGCCCAATTCAACATGCTTCAGACCAGGTTTTTCGTTCTTCCAAGCAAACGTAAGCACCATCCACAATGTTCCGGACTACTTTTTACGTTCTTCCCAGCAAAATTAAGCACCTTCTCCAATGCTACAAACTACCGTTTACGTTCTTTCTAGCAAAATTAAGCACCATCCAACATGCTCCGGACCATGTTTTTCTTTCTTTAACTAAAAACTTAAAAAAAAAATAAATAAATAAAACTAAGCCCAATTCAACATGCTTCAGACCATGTTTGTCGTTCTTCAAAGCAAACGTAAGCACCATCCACAATGCTCCGGACTTCTTTTTACGTTCTTCCCAGCAAAATTAAGTACCTTCTCCAATGCTACAAACTACTTTTTACGTTCTTTCTAGCAAAATTAAGGACCATCCAACATGCTCAGGACCATGTTTTTCTTTCTTTAACTAAAAACTTAAAAAAAAAATAAATAAATAAAACTAAGCCCAATTCAACATGCTTCAGACCATGTTTTTCGTTCTTCCAAGCAAAGGTAAGCACCACCCACAATGCTCCGGACTACTTTTTACATTCTTCCCAGCAAAATTAAGCACCTTCTCCAATGCTAAAAACTACTTTTTACGTTCTTTCTAGCAAAATTAAGCACCATCCAACATGCTCCGGACCATGTTTTTCTTTCTTTAACTAAAAACTTAAAAAAATATAAATAAATAAAACTAAGCCCAATTCAACATGCTTCAGACCATGTTTGTCGTTCTTCAAAGCAAACGTAAGCACCATCCACATTGCTCCGGACTACTTTTTACGTTCTTCCCAGCAAAATTAAGCACCTTCTCCAATGCTACAGACTACTTTTTACGTTCTTTCTAGCAAAATTAAGCACCATCCAACATGCTCCGGACCATGTTTTTCTTTCTTTAACCAAAAACTTAAAAAAAAAATAAATAAAACTAAGCTCAATTCAACATGCTTCAGACCACGTTTTTCGTTCTTCCAAGCAAAGTTAAGCACCATCCACAATGCTCCGGACTACTTTTTACGTTCTTCCCAGCAAAATTAAGCACCTTCTCCAATGCTACAGACTACTTTTTACGTTCTTTCTAGCAAAATTAAGCACCATCCAACATGCTCCGGACAATGTTTTTCTTTCTTTAACTAAAAACTAAAAAAGAAAATAAATAAAACTAAGCCCAATTCAACATGCTTCAGACCATGGTTTTCGTTCTTCCATGCAAAGGTAAGCACCATCCACAATGCTCCGGACTACTTTTAACGTTCTTCCCAGCAAAATAAAGCACCTTTTCCAATGCTACAAACTACGTTTTACGTTCTTTCTAGCAAAATTAAGCACCATCCAACATGCTCCGCACCATGTTTTTCTTTCTTTAACTAAAAACTTAAGAAAAAAATAAATAAATAAAACTAAGCCCAATTCAACATGCTTCAGACCACGTTTTTCGTTCTTCCCAGCAAAATTAAGCACCTTCTCCAATGCTACAGACAACTTTTTACGTTCTTTCTAGCAAAATAAAGCACCATCCAACATGCTCCGGACCATGTTTTTCTTTCTTTAACTAACAACTTAAAAAAAAAATAAATAAATAAAACTAAGCCCAATTCAACATGCTTCAGACCACGTTTTTCGTTCTTCCCAGCAAAATTAAGCACCTTCTCCAATGCTACAGACAACTTTTTACGTTCTTCCTAGCAAAATTAAGCACCATCCAACATGCTCAGGACCATGTTTTTCTTTCTTTAACTAAAAACTTAAAAAAATATAAATAAATAAAACTAAGCCCAATTCAACATGCTTCAGACCATGTTTTTCGTTCTTCCAAGCAAAGGTAAACACCATCCACAATGCTCCGGACTACTTTTTACGTTCTTCCCAGCAAAATTAAGCACCTTCTCCAATGCTACAAACTACCTTTTACTTTCTTTCTAGCAAAATTAAGCACCATCCAACATGCTCCGGACCATGTTTTTCTTTCTTTAACTAAAAACTTAAAAAAATATAAATAAATAAAACTAAGCCCAATTCAACATGCTTCAGACCATGTTTGTCGTTCTTCCAAGCAAAATTAAGCACCATCCAACATGCTCCGGACCATGTTTTTCTTTCTTTAACCAAAAACTTAAAAAAAAATAAATACATAAAACTAAGCCCAATTCAACATGCTTCAGACCAGGTTTTTCGTTCTTCCAAGCAAACGTAAGCACCATCCACAATGTTCCGGACTACTTTTTACGTTCTTCCCAGCAAAATTAAGCACCTTCTCCAGTGCTACAAACTACCTGTTGTAACTACAACGTAGAGTCACAGGAAGAAAAAGAGGTTGATAAATGTTTTAGACGTGATCCACTGATCAGCCAAAATTTTAATTTATTTTCTCCTTTTCTATACTTTTGCGACTGGCGCTTTTCTCTTCGGTACTGCCTTTTATAACAAGTCCCTCACTAGCGCCCTCTTTTAGCAACGATCCTCTACTTTTTCGGGAACGATCCTTTGCCCGCGGGGGCGTTTGACATGTCCCCACAAACACTCCCGCGCAGGTGTCTCCATACGGCCCTGTCATTTCTGACACTACCTTTTACGTTCTTTCTAGCAAAATTAAGCACCATCCAACATGCTCAGGACCATGTTTTTCTTTCTTTAACTAAAACCTTAAAAAAAAAAAATAAATAAAACTAAGCCCAATTCAACATGCTTCAGACCATGGTTTTCGTTCTTCCAAGCAAAGGAAAGCACCATCCTTAATGCTCCAGACTACTTTTAACGTGCTTCCCAGCCAAAATAAGCACCTTCTCCAATGCTACAGACTACTTTTTACGTTCTTTCTAGCAAAATTAAGCACCATCCAACATGCTCCGGACCATGTTTTTCTTTCTTTAACTAAAACCTTAAAAAAAAATAAATAAATAAAACTAAGCCCAATTCAACATGCTTCAGACCACGTTTTTCGTTCTTCCCAGCAAAATTAAGCACCTTCTCCAATGCTACAGACAACTTTTTACGTTCTTCCTAGCAAAATTAAGCACCATCCAACATGCTCAGGACCATGTTTTTCTTTCTTTAACTAAAACCTTAAAATAAAATAAATAAATAAAACTAAGCCCAATTCAACATGCTTCAGACCATGTTTTTCGTTCTTCCAAGCAAAGGTAAACACCATCCACAATGCTCCGGACTACTTTTTACGTTCTTCCCAGCAAAATTAAGCACCTTCTCCAATGCTACAAACTACCTTTTACTTTCTTTCTAGCAAAATTAAGCACCATCCAACATGCTCCGGACCATGTTTTTCTTTCTTTAACTAAAAACTTAAAAAAATATAAATAAATAAAACTAAGCCCAATTCAACATGCTTCAGACCATGTTTGTCGTTCTTCCAAGCAAAATTAAGCACCATCCAACATGCTCCGGACCATGTTTTTCTTTCTTTAACCAAAAACTTAAAAAAAAATAAATACATAAAACTAAGCCCAATTCAACATGCTTCAAACCACGTTGTTTCGTATTTCCAAGCAAAGGTAAGCACCATTCACAATGCTCCGGACTACTTTTTACGTTCTTCCCAGCAAAATTAAGCACCTTCTGCAATGCTACAAACTACTTTTTACGTTCTTTCTAGCAAAATTAAGCACCATCCAACATGCTCCGCACCATGTTTTTCTTTCTTTAACTAAAAACTTAAGAAAAAAATAAATAAATAAAACTAAGCCCAATCCAACATGCTTCAGACCATGGTTTTCGTTCTTCCAAGCAAAGGAAAGCACCATCCTTAATGCTCCGGACTACTTTTTACGTTCTTCCCAGCAAAATTAAGCACCTTCTCCAATGCTACAAACTACCTTTTACGTTCTTTCTAGCAAAATTAAGGACCATCCAACATGCTCAGGACCATGTTTTTCTTTCTTTAACTAAAAACTTAAAAAAAAAATAAATAAATAAAACTAAGCCCAATTCAACATGCTTCAGACCACGTTTCTCGTTCTTCCAAGCAAAGGTAAGCACCATCCACATTGCTCCGGACTACTTTTAACGTTCTTCCCAGCAAAATTAAGCACCTTCTCCAATGCTACAAACTACGTTTTACGTTCTTTCTAGCAAAATTAAGCACCATCCAACAAGCTCCGGACCATGTTTTTCTTTCTTTAACTAAAAACTTAAAAAAAAAAAATAAATAGAACTAAGCCCAATTCAACATGCTTCAGACCACGTTTCTCGTTCTTCCAAGCAAAGGTAAGCACCATCCACATTGCTCCGGACTACTTTTAACGTTCTTCCCAGCAAAATTAAGCACCTTCTCCAATGCTACAAACTACGTTTTACGTTCTTTCTAGCAAAATTAAGCACCATCCAACATGCTCCGGACCATGTTTTTCTTTCTTTAACTAAAACCTTAAAAAAAAATAAATAAATAAAACTAAGCCCAATTCAACATGCTTCAGACCATGTTTTTCGTTCTTCCAAGCACAGGTAAGCACCATCCACAATGCTCCGGACTAGTTTTTACGTGCTTCCCAGCCAAATTAAGCACCTTCTCCAATGCTACAGACTACTTTTTACGTTCTTTCTAGCAAAATTAAGCACCATCCAACATGCTCCGGACAATGTTTTTCTTTCTTTAACTAAAAACTAAAAAAGAAAATAAATAAAACTAAGCCCAATTCAACATGCTTCAGACCATGTTTTTCGTTCTTCCATGCAAAGGTAAGCACCATCCACAATGCTCCGGACTACTTTTAACGTTCTTCCCAGCAAAATAAAGCACCTTCTCCAATGCTACAAACTACGTTTTACGTTCTTTCTAGCAAAATTACGCACCATCCACAATGCTCCGGACCATGTTTTTCTTTCTTTAACTAAAAACTTAAAAAAAAAAAAAAATTAAACTAAGCCCAATTCAACATGCTTCAGACCACGTTTCTTGTTCTTCTAAGCAAAGGTAAGCACCATCCACATTGCTCCGGACTACTTTTAACGTTCTTTCCAGCAAAATTAAGCACCTTCTCCAATGCTACAAACTACGTTTTACGTTCTTTCAAGCAAAATTAAGCACCATCCAACATGCTCCGGACCATGTTTTTCTATCTTTAACTAAAACCTTAAAAAAAAATAAATAAATAAAACTAAGCCCAATTCAACATGCTTCAGACCATGTTTTTCGTTCTTCCAAGCACAGGTAAGCACCATCCACAATGCTCCGGACTAGTTTTTACGTTCTTCCAAGCAAAATTAAGCACCTTCTCCAATGCTAAAAACTACTTTTTACGTTCTTTCTAGCAAAATTAAGCACCATCCAACATGCTCCGGACCATGTTTTTCTTTCTTTAACTAAAACCTTAAAAAAAAATAAATAAATAAAACTAAGCCCAATTCAACATGCTTCAGACCACGTTTCTCGTTCTTCCAAGCAAAGGTAAGCACCATCCACAATGCTCCGGACTACTTTTTACGTTCTTCCCAGCAAAATTAAGCACCTTCTCCAATGCTCCAGACTACTTTTAACGTTCTTCCCAGCAAAATTAAGTACCTTCTCCAATGCTACAAACTACTTTCAACGTTCTTCCAAGCAAAAAAAAGAACCATCCACAATGCTCCAGACTACTTTTTACGTTCTTCCCAGCAAAATTAAGCACCTTCTCCAATGCTCCAGACTACTTTTAACGTTCTTCCCAGCAAAATTAAGCACCTTCTCCAATGCTCCAGACTACTTTTTACGTTCTTCCAAGCAAAAGAAAGTACCATCCACAATGCTCCAGACTACTTTTTACGTTCTTCCCAGCAAAATAAAGCACCTTCTCCAATGCTCCAGACTACTTTTAACGTTCTTCCCAGCAAAATTAAGCACCTTCTCCAATGCTCCAGACTACTTTTTACGTTCTTCCAACCAAAAGAAAGTACCATCCACAATGCTCCAGACTACTTTTTACGTTCTTCCCAGCAAAATAAAGCACCTTCTCCAATGCTCCAGACTTCTTTTAACGTTCTTCCCAGCTAAATTAAGCACCGGCTCTAATGCTCCAGACTTCTTTTTACGTTCTTCCAAGCAAAAGAAGGTACTATCCACAATGCTCCGGACTCCTTTTTACGTTCTTCCCAGCAAAAGTAAACACGTTCTCCAATGCTCCAGACTACTTTTTGCGTTCTTCCCAGCAAAATTAAGCACCTTCTCCAATGCTCCAGACTACTTTTTACGTTCTTCCCAGCAAAATTAGGCACCTTCTCTAATGCTCCAGACTACTTTTTACGTTCTTCCCAGCAAAATTAAGCATCTTCTCTAATGCTCCATACTACTTTTTACGTTCTTCCCAGCAAAATTAAGCATCTTCTCTAATGCTCCATACTACTTTTTACGTTCTTCCCAGCAAAATTAAGCACCTTCTCTAATGCTCCAGACTACTTTTGACGTTCTTCCCAGCAAAATTAAGCACCTTCTCCAATGCTTCAGACTACTTTTTACGTTCTTCCCAGCAAAATTAAGCACCTTCTCTAATGCTCCAGACTACTTTTAACGTTCTTCCCAGCTAAATTATGCACCGGCTCTAATGCTCCAGACTTCTTTTTACGTTCTTCCAAGCAAAAGAAAGTACTATCCACAATGCTCCGGACTCCTTTTTACGTTCTTCCCAGCAAAATTAAGCACCTTCTCCAATGCTCCAGACTACTTTTTACGTTCTTCCAAGCAAAATTAAGCACCTTCTCCAATGCTCCAGACTACTTTTAACGTTCTTCCCAGCAAAATTAAGCACCTTCTCCAATGCTCCAGACTACTTTTAACGTTCTTCCCAGCAAAATTAAGCACCTTCTCCAATGCTCCAGACTACTTTTAACGTTCTTCCCAGCTAAATTAAGCACCTTCTCCAATGCTCCAGACTACTTTTAACGTTCTTCCCAGCAAAATTAAGCACCTTCTCCAATGCTCCAGACTTCTTTTTACGTTCTTCCAAGCAAAAGAAAGCACTATCCACAATGCTCCAGACTACTTTTAACGTTCTTCCCAGCAAAATTAAGCACCTTCTCCAATGCTCCAGACTACTTTTTACGTTCTTCCCAGCAAAATTAAGCACCTTCTTAAATGCGCCAGACTACTTTTTACGTTCTTCCAAGCAAAATTAAGCACCTTCTCCAATGCTCCAGACTACTTTTAACGTTCTTCCAAGCAAAAGAAAGTACTATCCACAATGCTCCGGACTCCTTTTTACGTTCTTCCCAGCAAAAGTAAACACGTTCTCCAATGCTCCAGACAACTTTTTACGTTCTTCCAAGCAAAAGAAAGAACCATCCACAATGCTCCAGACTACTTTTAACGTTCTTCCCAGCAAAATTAAGCACCTTCTCCAATGCTCCAGACTACTTTTAACGTTCTTCCCAGCAAAATTAAGCACCGGCTCTAATGCTCCAGACTTCTTTTTACGTTCTTCCAAGCAAAAGAAAGTACTATCCACAATGCTCCGGACTCCTTTTTACGTTCTTCCCAGCAAAAGTAAACACGTTCTCCAATGCTCCAGACTACTTTTAACGTTCTTCCAAGCAAAAGAAAGTACTATCCACAATGCTCCGGACTCCTTTTTACGTTCTTCCCAGCAAAAGTAAACACGTTCTCCAATGCTCCAGACAACTTTTTACGTTCTTCCAAGCAAAAGAAAGAACCATCCACAATGCTCCAGACTACTTTTAACGTTCTTCCCAGCAAAATTAAGCACCTTCTCCAATGCTCCAGACTACTTTTAACGTTCTTCCCAGCTAAATTAAGCACCGGCTCTAATGCTCCAGACTTCTTTTTACGTTCTTCCAAGCAAAAGAAAGTACTATCCACAATGTTCCGGACTCCTTTTTACGTTCTTCCCAGCAAAAGTAAACACCTTCTCCAATGCTCCAGACTACTTTTAACGTTCTTCCCAGCTAAATTAAGCACCTTCTTAAATGCGCCAGACTACTTTTTACGTTCTTCCAAGCAAAATTAAGCACCTTCTCCAATGCTCCAGACTACTTTTAACGTTCTTCCCAGCAAAATTAAGCACCTTCTCCAATGCTCCAGACTACTTTTAACGTTCTTCCCAGCTAAATTAAGCACCTTCTCCAATGCTCCAGACTACTTTTAACGTTCTTCCCAGCTAAATTAAGCACCGGCTCTAATGCTCCAGACTTCTTTTTACGTTCTTCCAAGCAAAAGAAAGTACTATCCACAATGCTCCGGACTCCTTTTTACGTTCTTCCCAGCAAAATTAAGCACCTTCTCTAATGCTCCAGACTACTTTTTACGTTCTTCCCAGCAAAATTAAGCACCTTCTTAAATGCGCCAGACTACTTTTTACGTTCTTCCAAGCAAAATTAAGCACCTTCTCCAATGCTCCAGACTACTTTTAACGTTCTTCCAAGCAAAAGAAAGTACTATCCACAATGCTCCGGACTCCTTTTTACGTTCTTCCCAGCAAAAGTAAACACGTTCTCCAATGCTCCAGACAACTTTTTACGTTCTTCCAAGCAAAAGAAAGAACCATCCACAATGCTCCAGACTACTTTTTACGTTCTTCCCAGCAAAATAAAGCACCTTCTCCAATGCTCCAGACTACTTTTAACGTTCTTCCCAGCTAAATTAAGCACCGGCTCTAATGCTCCAGACTTCTTTGTACGTTCTTCCAAGCAAAAGAAAGTACTATCCACAATGCTCCGGACTCCTTTTTACGTTCTTCCCAGCAAAAGTAAACACGTTCTCCAATGCTCCAGACTACTTTTTACGTTCTTCCCAGCAAAATTAAGCACCTTCTCCAATGCTCCAGACTACTTTTTACGTTCTTCCCAGCAAAATTAAGCACCTTCTCTAATGCTCCAGACTACTTTTTACGTTCTTCCCAGCAAAATTAAGCATCTTCTCCAATGCTCCATACTACTTTTTACGTTCTTCCCAGCAAAATTAAGCACCTTCTCTAATGCTCCAGACTACTTTTTACGTTCTTCCAGCAAAATAAAGCACCTTCTCCAATGCTCCAGACTACTTTTAACGTTCTTCCCAGCAAAATTAAGCACCTTCTCTAATGCTCCAGACTACTTTTTACGTTCTTCCCAGCAAAATTAAGCATCGTCTCTAATGCTCCATACTACTTTTTACGCACTTTCCAGCAAAATTAAGCACCTTCTCCAATGCTCCGGACTACTTTTTACGTTCTTCCCAGCAAAATTAAGCACCTTCTCCAATGCTCCAGACTACTTTGTACGTTCTTCCAAGCAAAATTAAGCACCTTCTCCAATGCTCCAGACTACTTTTAACGTTCTTCCCAGCAAAATTAAGCATCTTCTCTAATGCTCCATACTACTTTTTACGTTCTTCCCAGCAAAATTAAGCACCTTCTCTAATGCTCCAGACTACTTTTTACGTTCTTCCCAGCAAAATTAAGCATCGTCTCTAATGCTCCAGACTACTTTTAACGTTCTTCCCAGCTGAATTAAGCACCGGCTCTAATGCTCCAGACTTCTTTTTACGTTCTTCCAAGCAAAAGAAAGTACTATCCACAATGCTCCGGACCCCTTTTTACGTTCTTCCCAGCAAAATTAAGCACCTTCTCCAATGCTCCAGACTACTTTTTACGTTCTTCCCAGCAAAAGTAAACACGTTCTCCAATGCTCCATACTACTTTTTACGTTCTTTCCAGCAAAATTAAGCACCTTCTCCAATGCTCCAGACTACTTTTAACGTTCTTCCCAGCTAAATTAAGCACCTTCTTAAATGCGCCAGACTACTTTTTACGTTCTTCCAAGCAAAATTAAGCACCTTCTCCAATGCTCCAGACTACTTTTAACGTTCTTCCCAGCAAAATTAAGCACCTTCTCCAATGCTCCAGACTACTTTTAACGTTCTTCCCAGCTAAATTAAGCACCTTCTCTAATGCTCCAGACTACTTTTAACGTTCTTCCAAGCAAAATTAAGCACCTTCTCCAATGCTCCAGACTACTTTTAACGTTCTTCCCAGCAAAATTAAGCACCTTCTCCAATGCTCCAGACTACTTTTTACGTTCTTCCAAGCAAAAGAAAGAACCATCCACAATGCTCCGGACTACTTTTTACGTTCTTCCCAGCTAAATTAAGCACCTTCTCCAATGCTCCAGACTACTTTTAACGTTCTTCCAAGCAAAATTAAGCACCTTCTCCAATGCTCCAGACTACTTTTAACGTTCTTCCCAGCAAAATTAAGCACCTTCTCCAACGCTCCAGACTACCTTTAACGTTCTTCCCAGCTAAATTAAGCACCTTCTCCAATGCTCCAGACTACTTTTTACGTTCTTCCAAGCAAAAGAAAGCACCTTCTCCAATGCTCCAGACTACTTTTTACGTTCTTCCCAGCAAAATTAAGCACCTTCTCCAATGCTCCAGACTACTTTTAACGTTCTTCCCAGCTAAATTAAGCACCGGCTCTAATGCTCCAGACTTCTTTTTACGTTCTTCCAAGCAAAAGAAAGTACTATCCACAATGCTCCGGATTCCTTTTTACGTTCTTCCCAGCAAAATTAAGCACCTTCTCCAATGCTCCAGACTACTTTTAACGTTCTTCCCAGCTAAATTAAGCACCTTCTCCAATGCTCCAGACTACTTTTTACGTTCTTCCAAGCAAAATTAAGCACCTTCTCCAATGCTCCAGACTACTTTTAACGTTCTTCCCAGCAAAATTAAGCACCTTCTCCAATGCTCCAGACTACTTTTAACGTTCTTCCCAGCAAAATTAAGCACCTTCTCCAATGCTCCAGACTACTTTTAACGTTCTTCCCAGCTAAATTAAGCACCTTCTCTAATGCTCCAGACTTCTTTTTACGTTCTTCCAAGCAAAAGAAAGTACCATCCACAATGCTCCAGACTACTTTTTACGTTCTTCCCAGCAAAATAAAGCACCTTCTCCAATGCTCCAGACTACTTTTAACGTTCTTCCCAGCAAAATTAAGCACCTTCTCCAATGCTCCAGACTACTTTTTACGTTCTTCCCAGCAAAATTAAGCACCTTCTCCAATGCTCCAGACTACTTTTTACGTTCTTCCAAGCAAAAGAAAGTACCATCCACAATGCTCCGGACTACTTTTTACGTTCTTCCCAGCAAAATTAAGCACCTTCTCCAATGCTCCAGACTACTTTTTACGTTCTTCCAAGCAAAAGAAAGTACCATCCACAATGCTCCGGACTACTTTTTACGTTCTTCCCAGCAAAATTAAGCACCTTCTCCAATGCTCCAGACTACTTTTTACGTTCTTCCCAGCAAAATTAAGCACCTTTTCTAATGCTCCAGACTACTTTTTACGTTCTTCCAAGCAAAAGAAAGTACCATCCACAATGCTCCGGACTACTTTTTACGTTCTTCCCAGCAAAATTAAGCACCTTCTCCAATGCTCCAGACTACTTTTTACGTTCTTCCCAGCAAAATTAAGCGCCTTCTCTAATGCTCCAGACTACTTTTTACGTTCTTCCAAGCAAAAGAAAGTACCATCCACAATGCTCCGGATTCCTTTTTACGTTCTTCCCAGCAAAATTAAGCACCTTCTCCAATGCTCCAGACTACTTTTAACGTTCTTCCCAGCTAAATTAAGCACCTTCTCCAATGCTCCAGACTACTTTTTACGTTCTTCCAAGCAAAATTAAGCACCTTCTCCAATGCTCCAGACTACTTTTAACGTTCTTCCCAGCAAAATTAAGCACCTTCTCCAATGCTCCAGACTACTTTTAACGTTCTTCCCAGCAAAATTAAGCACCTTCTCCAATGCTCCAGACTACTTTTAACGTTCTTCCCAGCAAAATTAAGCACCTTCTCCAATGCTCCAGACTACTTTTTACGTTCTTCCAAGCAAAATTAAGCACCTTCTCCAATGCTCCAGACTACTTTTTACGTTCTTCCAAGCAAAAGAAAGTACCATCCACAATGCTCCGGACTACTTTTTACGTTCTTCCCAGCAAAATTAAGCACCTTCTCCAATGCTCCAGACTACTTTTTACGTTCTTCCAAGCAAAAGAAAGTACCATCCACAATGCTCCGGACTACTTTTTACGTTCTTCCCAGCAAAATTAAGCACCTTCTCCAATGCTCCAGACTACTTTTTACGTTCTTCCCAGCAAAATTAAGCACCTTTTCTAATGCTCCAGACTACTTTTTACGTTCTTCCAAGCAAAAGAAAGTACCATCCACAATGCTCCGGACTACTTTTTACGTTCTTCCCAGCAAAATTAAGCACCTTCTCCAATGCTCCAGACTACTTTTTACGTTCTTCCCAGCAAAATTAAGCGCCTTCTCTAATGCTCCAGACTTCTTTTTACGTTCTTCCAAGCAAAAGAAAGTACTATCCACAATGCTCCGGATTCCTTTTTACGTTCTTCCCAGCAAAATTAAGCACCTTCTCCAATGCTCCAGACTACTTTTTACGTTCTTCCCAGCAAAATTAAGCACCTTCTCCAATGCTCCAGACTACTTTTTACGTTCTTCCAAGCAAAATTAAGCACCTTCTCCAATGCTCCAGACTACTTTTAACGTTCTTCCCAGCAAAATTAAGCACCTTCTCCAATGCTCCAGACTACTTTTAACGTTCTTCCCAGCAAAATTAAGCACCTTCTCCAATGCTCCAGACTACTTTTAACGTTCTTCCCAGCAAAATTAAGCACCTTCTCCAATGCTCCAGACTACTTTTTACGTTCTTCCAAGCAAAAGAAAGAACCATCCACAATGCTCCAGACTACTTTTTACGTTCTTCCCAGCAAAATAAAGCACCTTCTCCAATGCTCCAGACTACTTTTAACGTTCTTCCCAGCAAAATTAAGCACCTTCTCCAATGCTCCAGACTACTTTTTACGTTCTTCCCAGCAAAATTAAGCACCTTCTCCAATGCTCCAGACTACTTTTTACGTTCTTCCAAGCAAAAGAAAGTACCATCCACAATGCTCCAGACTACTTTTTACGTTCTTCCCAGCAAAATTAAGCACCTTCTCCAATGCTCCAGACTACTTTTTACGTTCTTCCAAGCAAAAGAAAGTACCATCCACAATGCTCCGGACTACTTTTTACGTTCTTCCCAGCAAAATTAAGCACCTTCTCCAATGCTCCAGACTACTTTTTACGTTCTTCCCAGCAAAATTAAGCACCTTTTCTAATGCTCCAGACTACTTTTTACGTTCTTCCAAGCAAAAGAAAGTACCATCCACAATGCTCCGGACTACTTTTTACGTTCTTCCCAGCAAAATTAAGCACCTTCTCCAATGCTCCAGACTACTTTTTACGTTCTTCCCAGCAAAATTAAGCGCCTTCTCTAATGCTCCAGACTACTTTTTACGTTCTTCCAAGCAAAAGAAAGTACCATCCACAATGCTCCAGACTACTTTATACGTTCTTCCCAGCAAAATTAAGCACCTTCTCCAATGCTCCAGACTACTTTTTAAGTTCTTCCAAGCAAAAGAAAGTACAATCCACAATGCTCCGGACTACTTTTTACGTTCTTCCCAGCAAAATTAAGCACCTTCTCCAATGCTCCAGACTTTTTTTTACGTTCTTCCCAGCAAAATTAAGCACCTTCTCTAATGCTCCAGACTACTTTTTACGTTCTTCCAAGCAAAAGAAAGTACCATCCGCAATGCTCCGGACTACTTTTTACGTTCTTCCCAGCAAAATTAAGCACCTTCTCCAATGCTCCAGACTTTTTTTTACGTTCTTCCCAGCAAAATTAAGCACCTTCTCTAATGCTCCAGACTACTTTTTACGTTCTTCCCAGCAAAATTAAGCACCTTCTCTAATGCTCCAGACTACTTTTTACGTTCTTCCAAGCAAAAGAAAGTACCATCCACAATGCTCCGGACTACTTTTTACGTTCTTCCCAGCAAAATTAAGCACCTTCTCCAATGCTCCAGACTACTTTTTACGTTCTTCCAAGCAAAAGAAAGTACCTTCCACAATGCTCCGGACTACTTTTTACGTTCTTCCCAGCAAAATTAAGCACCTTCTCCAATGCTCCAGACTACTTTTTACGTTCTTCCCAGCAAAATTAAGCACCTTCTCTAATGCTCCAGACTACTTTTTACGTTCTTCCAAGCAAAAGAAAGTACCATCCACAATGCTCCGGACTACTTTTTACGTTCTTCCCAGCAAAATTAAGCACCTTCTCCAATGCTCCAGACTACTTTTTACGTTCTTCCCAGCAAAATTAAGCACCTTTTCTAATGCTCCAGACTACTTTTTACGTTCTTCCCAGCAAAATTAAGCACCTTCTCTAATGCTCCAGACTACTTTTTACGTTCTTCCAAGCAAAAGAAAGTACCATCCACAATGCTCCGGACTACTTTTTACGTTCTTCCCAGCAAAATTAAGCACCTTCTCCAATGCTCCAGACTACTTTTTACGTTCTTCCAAGCAAAAGAAAGTACCTTCCACAATGCTCCGGACTACTTTTTACGTTCTTCCCAGCAAAATTAAGCACCTTCTCCAATGCTCCAGACTACTTTTTACGTTCTTCCCAGCAAAATTAAGCACCTTCTCTAATGCTCCAGACTACTTTTTACGTTCTTCCAAGCAAAAGAAAGTACCATCCACAATGCTCCGGACTACTTTTTACGTTCTTCCCAGCAAAATTAAGCACCTTCTCCAATGCTCCAGACTACTTTTTACGTTCTTCCAAGCAAAAGAAAGTACCATCCACAATGCTCCAGACTACTTTTTACGTTCTTCCAAGCAAAAGAAAGTACCATCCACAATGCTCCGGACTACTTTTTACGTTCTTCCCAGCAAAATTAAGCGCCTTCTCTAATGCTCCAGACTACTTTTTACGTTCTTCCAAGCAAAAGAAAGTACAATCCACAATGCTCCGGACTACTTTTTACGTTCTTCCCAGCAAAATTAAGCACCTTCTCCAATGCTCCAGACTACTTTTTACGTTCTTCCAAGCAAAAGAAAGTACCATCCACAAAGCTCCGGACTACTTTTTACGTTCTTCCCAGCAAAATTAAGCACCTTCTCCAATGCTCCAGACTACTTTTTACGTTCTTCCCAGCAAAATTAAGCACCTTCTCCAATGCTCCAGACTACTTTTTACGTTCTTCCCAGCAAAATTAAGCACCTTTTCTAATGCTCCAGACTACTTTTTACGTTCTTCCAAGCAAAAGAAAGTACCATCCACAATGCTCCGGACTACTTTTTACGTTCTTCCCAGCAAAATTAAGCACCTTCTCTAATGCTCCAGACTACTTTTTACGTTCTTCCAAGCAAAAGAAAGTACCATCCACAATGCTCCGGACTACTTTCTACGTTCTTCCCAGCAAAATTAAGCACCTTCTCCAATGCTCCAGACTACTTTTTACGTTCTTCCCAGCAAAATTAAGCACCTTTTCTAATGCTCCAGACTACTTTTTACGTTCTTCCAAGCAAAAGAAAGTACCATCCACAATGCTCCGGACTACTTTTTACGTTCTTCCCAGCAAAATTAAGCACCTTTTCTAATGCTCCAGACTACTTTTTACGTTCTTCCAAGCAAAAGAAAGTACCATCCAAAATGCTACGGAAAACTTTTTACGTTCTTCCCAGCAAAATTAAGCACCTTCTCCAATGCTCCAGACTACTTTTTACGTTCTTCCCAGCAAAATTAAGCGCCTTCTCTAATGCTCCAGACTACTTTTTACGTTCTTCCAAGCAAAAGAAAGTACCATCCACAATGCTCCGGACTACTTTTTACGTTCTTCCCAGCAAAATTAAGCACCTTCTCCAATGCTCCAGACTACTTTTTACGTTCTTCCCAGCAAAATTAAGCACCTTTTCTAATGCTCCAGACTACTTTTTACGTTCTTCCAAGCAAAAGAAAGTACCATCCACAATGCTCCAGACTACTTTTTACGTTCTTCCCAGCAAAATTAAGCACCTTCTCCAATGCTCCAGACTACTTTTTAAGTTCTTCCAAGCAAAAGAAAGTACAATCCACAATGCTCCGGACTACTTTTTACGTTCTTCCCAGCAAAATTAAGCACCTTCTCCAATGCTCCAGACTACTTTTTACGTTCTTCCAAGCAAAAGAAAGTACCATCCACAATGCTCCGGACTACTTTTTACGTTCTTCCCAGCAAAATTAAGCACCTTCTCCAATGCTCCAGACTACTTTTTACGTTCTTCCCAGCAAAATTAAGCACCTTTTCTAATGCTCCAGACTACTTTTTACGTTCTTCCAAGCAAAAGAAAGTACCATCCACAATGCTCCAGACTACTTTTTACGTTCTTCCCAGCAAAATTAAGCACCTTCCCCAATGCTCCAGACTACTTTTTACGTTCTTCCAAGCAAAAGAAAGTACCTTCCACAATGCTCCGGACTACTTTTTACGTTCTTCCCAGCAAAATTAAGCACCTTCTCCAATGCTCCAGACTACTTTTTACGTTCTTCCCAGCAAAATTAAGCGCCTTCTCTAATGCTCCAGACTACTTTTTACGTTCTTCCAAGCAAATGAAAGTACCATCCGCAATGCTCCGGACTACTTTTTACGTTCTTCCCAGCAAAATTAAGCACCTTCTCCAATGCTCCAGACTACTTTTTACGTTCTTCCAAGCAAAAGAAAGTACCTTCCACAATGCTCCGGACTACTTTTTACGTTCTTCCCAGCAAAATTAAGCACCTTCTCCAATGCTCCAGACTACTTTTTACGTTCTTCCCAGCAAAATTAAGCACCTTCTCTAATGCTCCAGACTACTTTTTACGTTCTTCCAAGCAAAAGAAAGTACCATCCACAATGCTCCGGACTACTTTTTACGTTCTTCCCAGCAAAATTAAGCACCTTCTCCAATGCTCCAGACTACTTTTTACGTTCTTCCCAGCAAAATTAAGCACCTTCTTTAATGCTCCAGACTACTTTTTACGTTCTTCCAAGCAAAAGAAAGTACCATCCACAATGCTCCGGACTACTTTTTACGTTCTTCCCAGCAAAATTAAGCACCTTCTCCAATGCTCCAGACTACTTTTTACGTTCTTCCCAGCAAAATTAAGCACCTTCTCCAATGCTCCAGACTACTTTTTACGTTCTTCCCAGCAAAATTAAGCGCCTTCTCTAATGCTCCAGACTACTTTTTACGTTCTTCCAAGCAAAAGAAA